>NC_056741.1:1320525717-1320665717 GCF_019279795.1 Protopterus annectens | reverse complement strand
TACATTTTTGCTGAGTTTATCATTTTACTTTGATCTATACCAGGTATCTGAGAAATGCATTTAATTTGGTGCAGGGAGATACTAAAATGCAAGTGGAGACATGTAAATGGAGACAGAAGAGCTCAACACCTACAAGGCAGTGGTGTGTCAGGTGCAATGCCAGCTGTATTACATGGAAGATGTTGACAAAGCATGCCATACTAAATCTTGGCAAAAGAAACAGAATTTTAGGATATGGAATAACACTGCTGTTATTGGCAAAGCAGTGAAAAAATAGCTAGTTATAAATTGTAATATCTGTCTTTCACACTTTGAATAAATTGTGTGAAAAGAAAGATCATTAAAAAAATAAGTTTGAGTTCTGGGAGTCAGCTTCTCGATTGTCGGCAGTATATTTCCTACTATGCAGTGTCTCCCTGCTGGGGTGGTGCTGGTGTACTGAAACTAATTAGGCCCCCAATGGCAGTTCCTCTTTGAGCAGGTTGTTGACAGTTTCAACTGAATACAAAGGAAACCCTGGTTTGGCTGTCCTGAAATAGCTAACAGGTTTTTTTTTTTTTTTTTTTTTTTTTTGTATATTTGTCTTACTGAGCTGACTCTGGATATGGCATTTACTTTATTTCACCTTCTAATTTTGTACTCATGATGTGATACTCTTGCACTACAGCGGAAAATAACTCAGAAATCACAAGAGGCATTGCATGGCTGACACATTAACAGTCAACCATTACTGGATTTCTGTGACATGCATAGTTCTTCTATAATAGGCACCATCTTCTAGCACAAGCCTCTTAGTGGCTGTAACCAGTACTGTAGCATCTTGGGCCAAAGGTCAAAGCTCCGTTAAAGGACCACTACGGGCAAATGATGAAGAAAACATATATTTTTTATCTTGCCATGATTTACTACATCTCCCAAAGCTGCCTTCAGCAAAATAAGTACTCATTCCTAATTTTATTTTGTTTCTACTCTTGTCTGCCTGGTGATTCCTTTGGAAAGCTAAATCTGTCATATAATGCAGACTGTGAGGACAAATAGCCCTACCATTTCCATTCACTTACAATGGAACTCCTGAAAAAAACTGCCAAGTTTGAGAGTATGCAGCTCATGTGTCATTGACTGGTATGCGCTGATTTTTACAAATGTTGTTCCTACTGATGTACTACACATTCACTGAAAGAAACTTGCAAAAGTGTCAACAAATTACTGAGATAAAAAAGACTTTTCACAAGGAGCAGTTTTGCAAGTTTCAGTTCCTGGCCAGGTTACTCCTCCCATCTCCCCTCCTTCAGTGGGCTACAGTCTCACATTTCCAGCTTTGCTAGATTTAACTATTTAGTCAGCTTTGCATGACAATAGAAATAAAAAAATAGCCTGGTGTGCCACTAAAACTGTTCCCTTGTATGTCTCTTCACTTCTGAATAGCAATTCCCAAGAATAAAAAAAAAAAAAGCAAACTCATCAGTCCAGAGTTTAGGCTAGTCTATCCATTTTTTCAAATGTGTACAGTAAAATATTCAACTTGTAATGCATTTTGGCTGCTGACATGGTTATCTTTACATAGTTATTCTCTTATAGTATAACCTGAACTTATGGTATTTAATGATAAATTTTACAACAATTCTCAGTTTCTTAACAATGACCTCCCAAGCCTCTGATGTGACCTAGTACTTTCTTACTATTGCTTTGTGTAGTTTGTCTTAGTTGTATATTTGTACTGTGTTTCTCATCCTCTCAGCAAGACTCCTGGAGAAGCATATACTTGTATAGAAAGAGTACCAGCAGCTGTAGCAGTGATACCACCCTCCAAAACAATGCACTCAAACATAGTACTGACAAACACAAGGGAATGTATATGTCTGAATCAAGCAGTGATGAAATTGCTAGGGACTTCACTGAGCAAAATTTTACTCTTAATTTCTCCATTTCATAATGCAAAACATTCGCACCACACTTACAAAGGCACATCCCCACCTTCCACAAACACAGCAACCCACACAACTGCTACGGTTTCTCTCTTCAGTTATTGCAAGCCAAGAACAGCACTATTTAATAAGGATACCTACCAGACAAGTCTGCATAGCGCACTTGGTCTACCTGCATCATTGCAGCTCAGGCCCCCAGCAACTGCAGTATTGCCAGATAAAACCACTGCTACGGTCTGGTTTCCCCCTACAGTTATTGCAAGCCAAGAATAACACTTTTTAATAAGGATACCTACCAGACAAGTCTGCATAGGTGGCTGGATATTTATAGTTCTTGTTATTAGCAGATGTGGTCTTTAACAGTTATGTTTTAAACATTGTGACTGGCTATTTACATTTCCTTTTACAGCACATTTGTTACTTTTACTAATTATTTTTTAAACATTGTTTTGGCCGGCATGCACACGTGCAAGGCCCCCACAGGTAACCATAGCTTTGTCTATTGCCACTGGGTGTCATAACTTAACAATATACTTGCTGTATCTTGTCCCAAATAGATCTGCCTCCACACTGAATACTTGTAAAGTAAGGCAAGTACCATTTACTTGGTGTATTTTGTCCCCCAGATAGATTTACCTTCCTTTGTATTACTTGCACACCAAGGCCTTAAAGTAGTGTTTCTGCAACTAACTGCTCACACTCCTAATTTCCTGCTTCGACCTCTTCCTTGCTTACACTTACATTACAGCTCCAAGGCTTCCACTTCTTATGCTGATTACTTTCCTTTGCAGTCTTCTGTGAGGGGGCGGGACAGATCTCTACCGGCTTTTTCTGGTTATACCTTCCCCCATTTTGTATCTCCCTCCTCTAAATTCCTCCTTCCCCCGTGCACATTAACTAGTCTATATTAGTGGGTCTCCTTGAGCGGCGCCCTTTTGAAAGTTATCTTTTGGCCTGCTTGTGGTGAGGAAGCTTCCCCAGACCTTTTTCAGTGTGACTGCATCAGTATAAGTAAATTAAACTAGTACAATACAGCCAAACAGACACATTTGGTGTAAACAGAAACAAGTGGAATGATACATTTGGTGTACAAAGAAAAGAAACAAGTAAGATCATTGATGTAATTGGAGTTAGTGTTAGCCCTGCTGCGCTCGTGCTCGTTACGCTCCCCTCCCTGCTTCCTATTACCACCCGCCCCCACTAGTGCTACATTTCAACTGAACTTAACCACGCCCATCATGCTAACCACCAATCACTGAATCTGCCCCACCTCTGTACCCATTTCCTTCTCTTCCACTATTCCATATCCTGTAAAGCACAGTCTTCCATCTAACTACCTTACAATCACAAACAACACCTCTCATCATCCACCACACCCTCCCCATCCCAAGCAGATCTCTCACGCATGACCAAACCATGCCCAAACTACCCAAACCCACATACATACACCTCTTACTATTGCTCCTAGGTGTAACCACACTCCCACTGCTAACTTCTATCACCAACCACCAAAAACAACTTAATTTTATCCATATACCAAGAAAAACTACTTCCACTGACATTATTACAACACACCCTTTTACTCAACTAGTCCCACATCACTACCAAACCTTCTTTATTCACCACTATGCACACAGATCACAGCCATCACACTACCAGTCTCAAACAACTATAAAGAACTTTAAGACCCTAAACAAACCACTCAAACTCTATTTTTACCTCAGAACCTAATTCATTAGCTGTGGTGATATACACTCAAACCCAGGCCCAGAAAATCTAGGAGCCCCAACCCGAATGATACCCTACTCCACCGAGACAAATCCGCGCTCCTCATTTTAAATTTAAATGTTAAGTATACTAAACAAAGTCCACGACCTTCATGCACTACTCTCCTTTTATCAACCTGAGATAGTCATGCTAACAGAGACTTGGCTTAAACCAGACAACCACAACAATGAAATCACTCCACCAGGTTACAATATAATTCATAGTGATAGAATAGGTAAAAAAGGGGGGGGGGTGTTGCTGTAGCGTATAAATCTCACATCATCCTTCAAAAAGTAGGCATAACAACCCTAGACCTCATAAAGTTGAACACACTCTAACAAAACTAAAACTTAATGATAATAAACACATCAACATCATAGGGTGCTACATCCCTCCAGGCAACAATATCCCCATTACAGAAAAACTCCTAGAATGGATATCTAACTCCCTCCCCCAGGAAAGCATAGTATTAGGAGACCTTAATACTGACTGGCAAAACTGTTCCATTCATAAGCCACTCTCCCATATTAACCTACATGGCCTAACCCAACTCATCACTTCCCCCCACAAGAACAGACAAGAGAACCAGACATCAATCCACTCTAGATTGGATACTCGTATCCCACCCATCACTGATATCCCTAGCAGGGTGTCTACCAGACACCAAGTAGTTACCAAGCCACATTCTTACTCAGATCAAAATCACCACAACTGACCCAAATATCTACATGCCTAATTAGAAACAAAAAACACTTTAACTGCTTCAACTTTATAAACGACCTAAAAATGTGCAACTGGGCCCCCCTTAAAAACCTACCTCTTGATGAAGCTGTACTATATTTCAATACTACCTTCTTAAACACCCTTGATCATCATGCCCCCTCGCCCCCTCCAGAATAACAAGAATTAAAACTAAATATGCCCCCTGGTTAGCCCCAGACACAAAATCTCTCCTCAAAAAAAGAACAAGGCCTGGACGAACTACCTAAACAGTAAACCCCAATTGAACAAACAAATATATGTTGAACTACATAACAAAGCCAAAAAACTCTCCAAAACAGACAAAACATCTTGCTACCAAAAGTTACAGGATAAGCACAGGAACAACCCACAAAAATTCTGGGCAGCAATTAACTATATTCTATAACCAGGTAAAACAACTACCCCAACCTCAAAAATAGATGATAACCAAGAAGACATCCCCACACAATTTAATAAATACTTTACGGAAACCATCCAGACCCTTACAAACAACCAACCCTATGACAACATCCCCATCCCTGCAAATCCACCCCACACCCCCAACTAACAATTGCCTCAAGTTCATCTTCCACCCAGAACCAACCAAATCCATTGAAAAACTACTCCGCAAGCTCAAACCAACATCTCTAGCTGCAGGTAAATTACCCGCTGAATACCTCCACCTGGCTGCAGAAGCCATATCATATCCTATCTCCATCCTAATTAACAGGTCCATCTCCGAGTGCATAGTACCCAAGCTAGGGAAAATATCACATATCATCCCTCTACATAAAGGGGGAACCTCCCTGGAACTCAGTAACTACCGCCCTATAGCCATACTACCCCCTTTATCTAAAATTTTAGAGAGGGTAATACACAAGCAACTAATGAAATATCTCCTAGAAAATAATCTAAAAGCAACACAACAACATGGCTTTAGACAGTTCCATAGCACCTCCACCGCACTAAGAGAATTCACCAACATTGTCAATACTCACAGAAACAATGGACTCCTTGTATCTGCCACCTTCCTTGACTTGTCCAAAGCATTCAATATGGTTAACCACAATAAACTCCTTCTTTCACTAGTACCTCTAAACCTTACCACCCCTGCTATCTCCTGGTTCAAAAACTACCTAGAGGGAAGGAAACAAGCTGTTATGTGGCAAAACCAACTCCCCCCCCACCAGTCTCCCTAGGAGTACTCCAAGGCTCCATCCCTAAGTCAACTCCTCGTTGGTCAGATCCAACCATAAGCTAATCACCCTAGATATCCACATCCCGCCCTCACTCCTCATTAAGGAAACCACAGTAAAAAAATTCTCCAATGCCAACTTCATGCTTCTTAAGACAGAAGTGGCGAACTTCCTGACACCCCTAGAGATGGACAATACAGTTATGACTGCTGAATCCTACACAAATGCACTCTACAGGCACTTACACGAGGTGTCTGGTAGACATCCTGCTAGGGATATCAGTGATGGGTGGGATACGAGTATCCAATCTAGAGTGGATTGATGTTTGGTTCTCTTGTCTGTTCTTGTGGGGAGAAGTGATGAGTTGGGTTAGGCCATGTAGGTTAATATGGGAGAGTGGCTTATGACTGGAACAGTTTTGCCAGTCACTATTAAGGTCTCCTAATACTATGCTTTCCTGGGGGAGGGAGTTAGATATCCATTCTAGGAGTTTTTCTGTAATGGGGATTTTGTTGCTTGGAGGGATGTAGCACCCTATGATGTTGATGTGTTTATTATCATTAAGTTTTAGTTTTGTTAGAGTGAGTTCAACTTTGAGGTTTAGGTTTGTTATGTCTACTTTCTCAAGGATGATGTGAGATTTATACACTACAGCAACACCCCCCCTTTTTTTACCTATTCTATCACTACGAATTATATTGTAACCTGGTGGAGTGATTTCATTGTTGTGGTTGTCTGGTTTAAGCCAAGTCTCTGTTAGTATGACTATCTCTGGTTGATAAAAGGAGAGTAGTGCATGAAGGTCGTGGACTTTTAGTATACCTAACATTTAAATTTAAAATGAGGAGCATGGATTTGTCTTGGTGGAGTAGGGTATCATTCAGGTTGAGAGTTGGGGCTCCTAGATTTTCAGGGCCTGGGTTTAGGTGTATATCACCGCAGCTAATGAGTTAGGTTCTGAGGTAAAAATAGAGTTTGAGTAGTTTGTTTAGGGTCTTAAAGTTCTTTATAGTTGTTTGAGACTGGTAGTGTGATGGCTGTGATCTGCGTGCATAGCAGTGAATAAAGAAGGTTTGGTAGTGATGTGGGACTAGTTGAGTAAAAGGGTGTGTTGTAGTTATGTCAGTGGAAGTAGTTTTTCTTGGTATATGGATAAAATTAAGTTGTTTTTGGTGGTTGGTGATAGAAGTTAACAGTGGGAGTGTGGATACACCTAGGAGCAATAGTAAGAGGTGTATGTATGTATGTATGTGGGTTTGGGTAGTTTGAGCATGGTTTGGTTGGGTTTGGTCATGAGTGAGAGATCTGCTTGGGATGGGGTGGGTGTGGTGGATGATGAGAGGTGTCATTTGTGATTGTAAGGTAGTTAGATGGAAGACTGTGCTTTACAGGGTGTGGAATAGTGGAAGAGAAGGAAATGGGTACAGGGGTGGGGCAGATTCAGTGATTGGTGGTTAGCATGATGGGCGTGGCTACGTTCAGTTGAAATGTAGCACTAGTGGGGGCGGGTGGGAATAGGAAGCAGGGAGGGGAGAGGAGAGAGCCCGAGCGCAGCGGGGCTAACACTAACTCCAATTATATCAATGGGCTTACTTGTTTCTTTTCTTTGTACACCAAATGTATCATTCCACTTGTTTCTGTTTACACCAAATGTGTCTGTTTGGCTGTATTGTACTAGTTAAATTTACTTATATTGATGCAGTCACACTGAAAAAGGTCTGGGGAAGCTTCCTCACCACAAGCAGGCCAAAAGATAACTTTCAAAAGGGCGCCACTCAAGGAGACCCACTAATATAGACTAGTTAATGTGCATGGGGGAGGAGGGAGTTAGAGGAGGGAGATACAAAATAGGGGACGGTATAACCAGAAAAAGCCAGTAGAGATCTGGTCTGCCCCCTCACAGAAAACTGCAAAGAAAAGTAATCATCATAAGAAGTGGAAGTCTTGGAGCTGTAATGTAAGTGTAAGCAAGGAAGAGGTCAAAGCAGGAAATTAGGAGTGTAAGCAGTTAGTTGCAGAAACACTACTTTAAGGCCTTGGTGTGCAAGTAATACAAAGGAATGTAAATCTGTCTGGGGACAAAATACACCAAGTAAATGGTACTTGCCTTACTACAAGTATTCAGTGTGGAGGCAGATCTATTTGGGACAAGATACAGCAAGTATATTGTTAAGTTATTCCACCCAGTGGCAATAGACAAAGCTATAGTTGCCTGGAGGGGGCCTTGCAGGTGTATATGCCGGCCAAAACAATGTTTAAAAAATAACTAGTAAAAGTAACAAATGTGCTGTAAAAGGAAATGTAAATAACCAGTCACAATGGTTAAAAGATAACTGTTTAAGGACCACATCTGCTAATAACAAGAACTGTAAATATCCAGTTACCTATGCAGAATTGTCTGGTAGGTATCCTTATTAAAAAGTGATGTTCTTTGTGGTTAACTGTTACAGTCATTACTGTAGGGTTCTTCCTGCTGGCAACAGCCCTAGATCGGCCAGAGTCCCAAAGTCGGGTCCAACGCCGGCTGAAGTCGCTCCTGCCCTGACGTTAGTGCACCAGGGGTATAAAGACCTCAGCCGACACCATTTTCCCCAGTCTTTCTTGCCGTGCGGTGCCCGTTGCAAATCAGTTCGCAAGTGCAGGTTGGCTGACTCCTGTTTGTTTTTGGCGGCTTTTGAATTGAAGACTTCTTTTGAGCTAAGTACCCCGTTGGGGAAACCTTTTTCTTGCTCCAGTCCGATGTCAGAAAAAGTTAATAACTGTATTTATTGTGGGAAGCAAATACCTCATAAGGATTTTCACTCTTACTGTATACCTTGCTTGGGTCCTGACCATGTAGTTAATTGTAGGTTTTGTGCTAAGTTTAATCAACGCACTATTAGGCGTAGGTACAATTTTGCCTTCCATTATTTTGGAAAAAAGATTTAATTACAATATGTCGGATTCTTATCCGGCTACTGCAGTGTATAAGAGGTTCAAGGATAAAGACAGGCCTCCGAGGTCCAAAGTGGACGACTTTATTTAACCAGAGCCAGTTGCCGGTTCGGCTGTCGTCAGTGAGGCGCTTTCGCAGCCCCTGTCATCCGCCACTTTTGAACCGGTTGCCTGTACCGACTCCCGTGAGGAGCCGATGGGGCCTTCAGACTTTTCAGGGATTGGACCTCCGGATATTGCTCCCTCAGATGGGTCCGGAGCCGCTGTGCAGGCACCAGCTTCTGAGGGAGGTTTTAGGCCTACACAGCTTCATGTTCAGATGACTCCAGTTTTGCAGTCAAGGACAAAGGCAAAGACTAAGGCTCCGGCAAAGACAAAGCAGCATGCACAGGCACCTTCTGTTCAGGGCCCTAGACCTCAAAGACAGATGCTTAGAATGGCTGAAGACCTGTTAACTATGATCAGGGGTTTTCATCCCGCTCCTGACAAAAGACCTAGGCTAGAGCCAGATTATGATTCCTCAGATCAAGTTTCGATTTCTTCTGCTTCTTCTTCTGAGCAGGATTATTCCTTCCCTCCTTATGAGGATTCTGGTGCTGAAGAATCCCTTCCTTCGGCCTCTCCTCCAGAGGATTATTCATTTGGGGAAACCTTGCATGACATGAGAGAGCATTTTCACTGGGAAGGGCAGGAATACTCTGAATCTAAGAAAGGCTTAGGGATTTTCTTCTGCTTCCACAGCATAGACCCCTGACTATTCCCCCTGCATTGGACATTGTGGATGATGTTTTTACAGAGGCATCTCTCTCTCCTGATTCTTTTCCTCCTGCTCCTGTCAAACCAGATAGGTATTATAGGGTTCCAGATTCCCACAAATATCTATTTAAGAATCCTTCAGCTGATCCAGAAACTATTTCTCAGGACCCTAAGAGTGTTAAAGCGGCCTCTGCTAAGAATCCTATTCCCTCTGACCGAGAGTCCAGAGCCTTGGAAAGATGGGGCAAAAAAGTTTATACTTCTGCTACATTGTCTATTAGAGCTTTGAATTGTCAATTTCATATGTTAAAATATCAGCAATACCTTTTGTCTATGTTAAAGCAAAAGATGTCTGCTGTTTCCGGTGGTGCAGACAATAAGGAATTACAGGATTTATTGCATGCTGCTGTGGGTAAACATACCCTGCACTGTGGTTTTGATTCTTTGGAGGCTTCTTGCAGGGCTGCAGCAACTGGTGCAGTTATTAGAAGGCAAGCTTGGTTAAAGGAGCAAAGTTTGCCTGAGCAGGTTAAAGCAAAGCATTTAGATGCCCCTTTGCAACACAATGTTTTGTTTGGGCCAAAGCTGAGGAAGTACTGAAGAAAATGGAAGACAAAGCCTAATTTATGCAGACGGTTAAAGATTTTCTACAGGTACAACCCCCTAGATTTAGCAGGAATTGGCCAGCTAAACCTTGGTCCTTTCCGAGCGCGGACAGACCTCAGAGGGGCAGATACAGGCATTCCAGAGGTAGGGGTCAGGCACAGCCCCCTTTCAGAAATAAGCAGTGGAGTGCCCCCTCTCCCAAGGGAGGGGAAGATAGGTCACAACCTTACAGGAAACAGTCATTATGACTTTCCCTTACTAGCTCCAGGGGCATCCCTCCTGGATGCGCCTTTGGGAGGAAAAATCTCTCTTTTTTTATCACAATTGGAGCCGCATAACCCAAGACAAATGGGTTCTGGATATAGTTTCAAGGGGTTACAGGTTTCATTTCCATACCTTGTCAAGATCAAACGGATGGCCAGATCTGCCAAAGCATGAATGGGCAGAGGCACAACGGCAAGTTCGGTCCCTCATGGATATGAAGGCCATAGGTTTGGTACCAGATTCAGAAATGGGGCAAGGGTTTTATTCAAGACTTTTCCTGGTTCCCAGGAAGGAAAATGCATGGCGACTAATCCTGGACCTTTCCGTATTGAACACCTTCCTAGAAATTCCAAAATTCAAGATGCTCACTCTGCAGCAGCTGCTGCCTATGCTGAGCAAGAACGCTTGGATGGTGACTTTGGACTTGAAGGAGGCTTACTTGCATATTCCCATACGGCAAGAGTGCAGAAGGTACCTGAGATTCAAAGCGGGCTCGAGGCATTACCAGTTCTCTGTGCTGCCCTTTGGCTTATCTACTGCACCCAGGGTTTTTACAAAGTGCCTGGCACCAGTAATGGCGTTTTGCAGACAGAAGGGAATTCAAATATACCCTTATCTGGATGATTGTCTCATTCAAGTGGATGACAAGGAGACTTTACTTCAGCATCTAACATTTGTGCAGCATCTTCTCTTGTGCCTAGGGTTCATGGTGAACCTAAAGAAATCAAACCTTGTGCCTATGCAGCAAATTACTTTCCTGGGTGCACTTTTGAGCACTGCAACCCAGATGGCTTATTTGACACCAGACAAAAAAGTGCAACTGGCTTCTTATTTCAAAAATCTGGCTTTAATAAGTCAGCTCTCTGCAAGAAAAGTTCTGCAGGCTCTGGGTTACATGGCATCCTGCATTCTGTTAATACCATATGCAAGGCTGCATATGTGGAAGATACAGTGGTACCTCAAGAGTGTATGGTCTCAACATTGCCACAGTCTGGAAACAGTGATCGCAATTTTGCCTTGTCTCCGGCAGGAGTTTCTTTGGTGGGCCGAGGCCTGTCTCCAAAACAAGGGGAGGCCTTTCTGTCCCATTCCAGCCAATCAAGTCAGAACGACAGATGCTTCGGATCATGCATGGGGAGCCCACATGCAAGGGAAATGTCTTCAGGGTGCCTGGACAGAGGACCAAATGCATCTGCACATAAATTTGAAGGAGATGCTAGCTGTACAGAATGCCCTGACAGCCTTCAAAGATCTTATTCTACCGGGGCAATTACTGATAAAGACAGACAGCACTACGGTGATGTGGTACATAAACAAGCAGGGAGGCTCTCATTCTTACCCCCTGTGCAGTTTGGCCATGGCTCTGTGGAACACAGCACTAGCCAACAAGGTGGACTTACTAGCTCAATTCCTGCCAGGAAAGGACAAAATTCTGGCGGACAGTCTAAGCAGGACTCTTTTGGATCCACACGAATGGATGTTGGATGTTCGGATATTCAGAATGATAATGGAGGCGTGGGGGTGCCTGGACATAGATCATTTTGCATCTCCCCAAAAGCATCGACTTCAAACATTCTGCATGAGGACCTACCACAAGCTAGAATGGAAAGTGGATGCTCTTTCATTCAGTTGGAAGCACCTCTCAGTATATGCTTTTCCTCCTTTGCCTCTTCTTCCTTGGGTACTTCTGAAAATCAAACAGGACAGACCGCAAATTATTTTACTGGCTCCAAACTGGCCTTGGCAATTCTGGTATTCCTCCCTGATGAACCTGGCTCAGGGTCCACCCTTGATTTTGCCACAACTTCCACATCTACTGTCTCAACAAGACGGCCAGATCCTGCACAGCTTTGTCAAAACTCTGAATCTAGCAGCCTGGCGGATCCAGGGTCTTTAAACAGTTTTACCCTTACCAAACAGGTGCTGGACATAATTCTTGAAGCTATACGGCTCAGCACCAGGAAATCTTATGCAGGTAAATGGAAAAGATTTTGCTCCTGGATTCAGGCCCAGGGTTTTGATTCTGCAGTTCCAAACATTCCTCTGATTTTACAATACCTAACAGAGATGTTACATAAGGGCCTATCTTTTTCATCTATCAAAATTCATGCTTCTGCTATTTCTGCACATTACAATACAGCTCCCCCAATCTTTTCTCATCCATTACTTAAGCAATATATGAGAGGGGCAAAGAATATAAGGCCTCCTTTAAGAGCACCAGTTCCCACTTGGGATCTCAACTTTGTTTTGGAAAAGTTAACTTTATCTCCTTTTGAACCTGCAGCTTCCACAGATTTAAAGTTTTTATCATGGAAAACTACTTTTCTTTTAGCCATTACCTCTGCCAGAAGAGTTTCGGAATTGCAAGCTCTCATGGCTGTAGAACCCTTTATTATTTTTCATCAGGACAGGGTGTCCCTGAGGACTAATCCCACCTTTATGCCTAAGGTGGTTTCGAAAGTAGCCTTGAATCAGACTATTCATTTGCCTACCTTTTATCCTAATCCTCAAAGTGAAGAGGAAAGTATTTTGCATTCTTTAGATATACACAGGCAGCTTCGTTTTTACCTGGACAGGACCAAGATTTTCAGGAAATCGGACCAATTGTTTGTGGCTTATGCTTCTACCTCACATGGGAGAGCAATCACTAAGCAAACTATTTCTAAGTGGATTGCCCACTGCATCAAGTTCTGTTACTCTCATCATGGTAAGCCTGTTCCTGTTAATGTCAGAACACATTCTACCAGAGCTGCTGCCACTTTGGCAGCTTTTCTCAGTGGAGTTCCTACCAAGGAGATCTTAGAAGCTGCAACTTGGAGTTCTGTGCATACTTTTTCTAAGCACTACAATCTCCCTCTCTATTCTAAATCTAGGGCAGGTTTTGCCTCTGCAGTTCTGCAGGGTTTTGTGGCCACCCCTTCTGTTCCTTCTCTATCCACCCTTTCTTAGCTTTGGGATTCAACCCTACAGTAATGACTGTAACAGTGAACCACGAAGAACATAGTACAGTTGTGTACTCTTACCATAAATGTAGAGGTTCGAGTATGTTCACTGTTACAGTCTGGGTTACCTTCCCTCCTCTCCCCTCTTTTGTTGTTCTTTGAGTGCTGTCTGTGTCTCCTTGACATTTCTTTTTTCTCTGAGGTATTTTTGCTGGTGATATTTGGAATGTTCTGGTTTATGTTTGCTTATTCTTTTTGATTAAGCTTTTGGCCTTTATTTTTGGGCACCTGACATCTGGGGCAAGAAAAACTGGAGAAAATGGCATTGGCTGAGGTCTTTATACCCCTGGCGCACTGACGTCAGGGCAGGAGCGACTTCAGCAGACGTCGGACCCGACTTTGGGACTCTGGCCGATCTAGGGCTGCTGCCAGCAGGAAGAACCCTACAGTAATGACTGTAACAGTGAGCATACTCGAACATCTACATTTATGGTAAGAGTACACAACTGTACTTTATTCTTGGCTTGCAATAACTGTAGGGAGAAACCGGACCATAGCAGTGGCTTTATCTGGCAATGTTGCAGTTGCTGGGGGGGGGGGGACCCGAGCTGCGATGATGCAGGTAGACCAAGTGCACTATGCAGACTTGTCTGGTAGGTATCCTTATTAAAAAGTGTTATTCTTGGCTTGCAATAACTGAAGGGAGAAACCGTAGCAGTTGTGTGGGTGTGGGTTGCTGTGTTTGTGGAAGGTGGAGGTGTGCCTTTGTAAGTGTGGTGCGAATGTTATGCATTATGAAATGGAGAAATTAAGAGTAAAATTTTGCTCAGTGAAGTCCCTAGCAATTTCATCACTGCTTGATTCAGACATATACATTCCCTTGTGTTTGTCAGTACTATGAGTGCATTGTTTTGGAGTGTGGTATCACTGCTACAGCTGCTGGTACTCTTTCAATAAAAGTATATGCTTCTCCAGGAGTCTGTTGTTGAGAGGATGAGAAACAGACTACAAGTATACAACTAAGACAAACTACATAAAGCAATAGTAAGAAAGTACTAGGTCACATCAGAGGCTTGGGAGGTCATTATTAAGAAACTGAGAATTCTTGTAAAATGTATCATTAAATACCATAAGTTCAGGTTATACTATAAGAGAATAACTATGTAAAGATAACCATGTCAGCAGCCAAAATGCATTACAAGTTGAATATTTTACTGCACATTTTAAAAAATGGATAGACTAGCCTAAACTCTGGACTGATGAGTTTGCTTTTTTTTTAATTCTTGGGAATTGCTATTCAGAAGTGAAGAGACATACATGGGAACAATTTTAGTGGCACACCAGGCTATTTTTTTATTTCTATTGTCATACAAAGCTGACTAAATAGTTGAATCTAGCAATGCTGGAAATGTGAGACTGTAGCCCACTGAAGAAGGGGAGATGGGTGGAGTAACCTGGCCAGGAACTGAAACTTGCAAAACTGCTCCTTGTGAAAAGTCTTTTTTATCTCAGTAATTTGTTGACACTTTTGCAAGTTTCTTTCAGTGAATGTGTAGTACATCAGTAGGAACAACATTTGTAAAACCCAGCGCATACCAGTCAATGACACATGAGCTGCAGACTCTCAAACTTGGCAGTTTTTTTCAGGAGTTCCATTGTAAGTGAATGGAAGTCTAGTCTGACAACAAATGGTAGGGCTATTTGTCCTCACAGTCTGCATTATAGGACAGATTTAGCTTTCCAAAGGAATCACCATGTCTGCCCCCATGAAGGCAGACAAGAGTAAAAACAAAATAAAATTAGGAATGAGTACTTATTTTGCTGACGGCAGCTTTGGGAGGTGTAGTAAATCATGGCAAGATAAAAAAATATTTGCCCGTAGTGGTCCTTTACTTCTATCACAAGTCTTGAGACCAAATGTTAGGAACACTGTGAACAAGAAAGATGTTGAGCTGTCAGATGATCATCACCAGGTGTTTAATTTGGACAGACGGCCATGGTAGCACTGTGATGGAAGCAGAGAGCCAAGAGATGTGGTGGTGTCTTTCTGAGAGCATTTACCAGATGGTTTTCTGTGGTTTGACTCACCCCAGTCAGTTAAGCACCTACTCATGTATCCTAAGGAAGGTTATGTATCTGTAGTTTGAATTAGCCAAACTCAAGACAAAAATACATGAGGTGGTGGCAAGGATATATGTCTTTAAGGGGCTGCTGGCTTCTTGCTGTGGAATGTCTAACCAGAAAACTAAAAAAGGAACATAAGAGAAAGAATACAAAAAAAAAAAAAAAAAAAAAAAAAAACAAATAAAACACTCCAAAGGGCAGCTCGGCTTTCAGTTCTCTTTAATTGAGACTTCAGTAGAGCAAACCAATCTTCAACGTTGCAAAAACAAACTTTATGAAGGTGATAAACATCATAGTACTTTATGTATACAAAGTATTATTTTCAATTTCAGGTTTAATAAATTAGTTCTGTTTATTTGTACATCGACAGTTTACACGCTGATTTATCCACATAAAAAAATCACAGCTAACGTACCCTTGCAAGATATACAATTCCCCCTAATGGTGCATTTAAAATCTCTATTAATATTAAATAACCTATCCAACCACCAAATGAAATGCTGCTTCAGTGAGCAATTTAAAATGGACAGGAAACTAATTTAGGAACAACTTATTCACCAGGGCTTAATAAACATATTATTATACAATGACTCCCTATTACTATCGGAAAACGTGCACGCTGATTGCCCCAGCCCAACCTGTGTGCCCGTTGTAACTCCCACAATATACCAATGGAAAAAGGTCCGGTCGCCCGGACTTTTTTCCGTTGGTATAAAGTGTCCCAAAACCTTTTTTTTACAATTAAAAAAAAAAAGAGAGAGAGAAAACGGAGCAAAGGAGACTTTCTTTTCTCCATTGCTTTCGTTTCAAAGCATTGATGTACTGGATATGTATAGGAATGCAAGTCCCATACGCATGCGCAGTACATCAAAAGGAACAAGCAGTATGCCACAACCGGCGGAAGAACAGTAATCAGCCATTATACAAAGACATTATTTAAGAAAAGTAAGTAAGTATTTTTTTCTTAAATAATGTCATTGTATAATAGCAATAACCAACTCCGTGGTTGTGGTATATTGAAGATTTATCCACGGTTGCCTTTGTTTAATCACTCGGGCTTCGCCCTCATGATTAAACCACACCAACCATGGGTAAATCTTCAATATATCACACCACGTCATTGGTTATTGCTTTAATATCAAATACATTTTAGATTTAAGAAGAGTAAATTAAGATTGTGGATATACTTTTATTACTGATTGTATCCTTTTGTCAACTTTTGGATTTAACACAGAATGTTTTTATTGAACATTGAAATGTTATGTGATCATAGTGGGAGCTATAAATGCGTTTTTTTTTATTAGTTTTGGTTTGTTCTGATGAAGTCTCAAATATAGAGGGATGATAGTCATTAAGTTTATTAACCTGCTACCTCCTGGAAAACGTTTTATTTGTTGTATTGTGATACATTATTGTGTGCATGTAGGCACCAGCAGTGATGTAAGCATCATTCTTTTTAATGGAAGCATATTGTCTCCAGATCTCTCATCCCGTTAACTCTTTTCACTCAGACCTTAGTTAAGGACAACTACAGGATTAAACATGTATGGTACTGCAAAATTAACCACAGCATGGCCAAGCTACCCTGTTTCTGCATATATAGAAACACACACACACACACACACACACACACACACACACACACACACACTCACACACTCACTCACACATAAACATGCACACACACACACACATACACACACACACACACACACACACACACACACACACACACACACACACACACACACACACAAACACACACACACACACACACAGCCAGAATGTTTTTAAATCTCATGACTGTGATTATGATGCTATACAACAATGGATACTTTTACAGGGTTTACATTGTGCAGTGTCTTTGTAGGCTATATTTGGAGTTGATAACATTGTTAGACTGCCTATAAAGTGGCAGTATTCTAGCTTCTGCCACTGAAATAAGCCAAATGCTTGTGCCTGTGACTGGCTGCTCTCATATTCACCTGCAGTGCTATGATGGCTATATAGAGTTTGCCACTGTTCTGTGTGTGTGTGTGTGTGTGTGTGTGTGTGTGTGTGTGTGTGTGTGTGTGTGTGTGTGTGTGTGTGTGTGTGTGTGTGTGTGTGTGTGTGTGTGTGTGCATGTTCATTTGTGTGTTTGCTTCTCGAGGTTGCTGATCCCAGATTAAATGTAACTTTACCACTGACAAAACTAATACAAAGTGCCTTTTAATGATGAAGATGCAGGTTACCATAGAAAGTGCTCCATTCAAGCATTACATAAGGTAAAGGTGAATACTAAGTAATTTCTAGTCAGGAATTTGCAACTCCTCACCCCAGCATGTGTGAGGACTACAGAACAGATATGTGGCCAAGCCAGATGCGGAAATAACATACATAAAGAAAGCTGGTGGTGAAATGCAGAAGTCCAGGAAGTTTCAAAAAAAAAAAAAGAGTGCCGGAAAGAGTGGGAGATAGAAGAAGACATCCCAGGCTAGGGTGGAATACTGGTTGGCTAACAAAAGAACCAAGAAAGGAGTTAGCAAAGAACAGGGCATAGAATGCACTCTACAAGCTTCTGGAAAATGACTCAGTAGGTGGCACAAAGAAGATATATCAGGTTGCAAGACAAAGTCAGAAAGATAAAGAAGATAGTCAGATACCCTTCATAATGGATGCCAGCAACAACCTGCTGACTAGTCCACAGGACATCAAAGGAAGATGGAAAGAGTACTTCCAACAGCTACTAAATGAAGAAGACCTCACATAAGCTGTACTGCTCCAGACACAGCCTGCAGTGAGTGAAGAGGAGGAGCCCACCTTAGAAAAAGTAGAGTAACACTAAGGAAAATGAAATCATGGAAAGCAGAAGGCTCAGATGAGGTCACAGCAGATATAATATAATGTGATATGATATGATATGATGTGATATGATATGATATGATATGATATGATATGATGTGATATGATATGATATGATGTGATATGATATGATATGATATGATATGATATGATTCTAGGTACTATAGCGGAGAAATGGATTCTGAGGATACTCATAGTGGTGTGGATAGAAAGGAATATCCCGATGACTGGAGAATACAAGAACAAAGGGACATCCACAACTGTGGGCAGTACAGAGGTGTCAGACTCTTGTCATACTGCATGATTGTTCTGGAGAGGGTAATTAATAAACGGATGTGCAGAGTAGTAGAAAGTAAGTAGGGAGATGAGCAGTTCATATTCAGATCAGGATGCAGCACAACTGACCTGATGTTTGTAGTGAGACAGATAGTAGTGAAGAAGCTAGAGATGAGGAAAGAGTCCAACTAAGCATTCCTAGACTTGGAGAAAGCATATAACAAGGTCCCAAGAAAGCTGATTTTGGTAGTGCTGCAGTGGTTTGAAGTCCCAGGATCACTGGTAGAATTAGTGTAGGCTAGGTACAAAGACCCAATGACTCAAGTACGGACAGTGTTTGGTCTCACAGAGGGGTTCCCATTGGGAGTGGGTGTGCACCAGGGTTCATCTCTGAGCCCAGTACTGTTCATACTGGTGATGGACTACATTAGTAAACAGGTCAGAGAGGACAGATCAAGAAATTGCTGTATGCAGACACTGTGGCATTACAGGCGGACTCTGGGCAAGAACTTCAGCAAAGGATAGGGGAATGTAATGCAAAACTGAAGTCACATGGGATGAAACTAAGCCCAGATAAGACAGTGGTAATGACAGCAAATTTGGGAAATCAGAATAAGTTGACAACTGAGATAGAAGGGAAGATAGTGGAACAGGTTAATAGTTTCAAGTATCTGGGAAGGGTGGTTGGGAAGAAGAGAAGTCTGAATGAAGAGATCAAAGGTAGAATCAGAGGGGCTGCAGCCAGCTGGCACAGAGCGTCAGGTGTACTGTTTGAAAGAAGAATCCCAAAGAAGCTGAAAAGTAAGATGCATAAAAAGTGGTGTGACTAGTATTACTATATGGTACAGAAACCTGGTCAATAAAGGCAGAGCAGGTGAGGAAGCTAGAGGTGATGGAAATGAAGTGCCTGAGATGAGTTTTAGGATGCACACTGTGAGACAGACAAAGAAATGAGGACATAAGAGCAGAAGCCAAAGTAGCTCCAATTATAAAAATAATCAACCAGAACAGATTACGGTAGTTTGTGCCCATGTACAGAAAAGCAAAAGACAGTCTAGTGAGGTCGATTTGGGACAGAGAGAAAGAAAGTAAGTGGAAGTGAGAGCATACAGCAAAAAGGTGGATGGACTGTGAGAGGGAAGATCTGCGACAGTCAGGCGTGAGATTTGAAGAAGGAGGGAGTGTGGTACTGAAATGAGAGAGATTGCAACAGTTAACACGACACCCTGACAATATGTAGAAAATTGGAGAAAAGGAGGTTGATGATGACGATGATGATGATGAATTGCTGCTTACACATAGGTGCTGACAGTGTATGAAACGGGAATGTCTAGTGAGCGAACCATCCTATCTACATATATTGTCAAAACACAGTGATAGTTCTTATGGTCATGTGTCAGTTAATGGCTGTAGTGCCAATATGCTTGCAAAGATAAATTACCTAGTAAGTAATGTTTACCATCCCATGTTGTTTCCATTTCTGTGCATCACTGAACCTTGGTGGCAGTTCTCATAACTTAGATATGGTAAGACTTTACTGCTGTATGCTACCCTCTAATCTTTTTTCCAAATACTGCTGATAATGTAGAATTGTCCTGTGTCTTCCATGTCACTTTAGGTTCATAGGTTCATAGATTAGTACTAGGCTAACTGCCCTTGCGAGCCATTTTAAGCCTAGCCAATTATCCCCCTGTGAGATTCAAACCCTGTACCTTGTGTTTGCAAGACAAACACCTTAACCATTAGGCCTTTGGAACTGTTCTTCTACTGGTGGTGTACTGGATGTTACCTGAAGAGCTGATGTGTTCAAAAATGCATCAGATGCAGTTTACTGGATTTGAACACATGCAAGCAAGAGTGGCATTCACAGAGGAAGAGCCTGATGGTTTTGGCAAGTTTGTAGACAATTACTACAAAATAGACAGTTCTCCTGAGATAAATATTCCATTGTCACCACCACCACTGAAAGTATTAGTTTACATTCAAACCCCTTACAAACTATTCTGCAAGTTTAAAGTCTAAAATGATTACAAATAGCAATAACTGTCATCTGTTAATCTATGAAAAGGAATATTGGTATTATGTTTGTCAATCATTCTTTTCAAGCTTGATGACAGTGGAATCACCACATCTGTCGCTGAAAGTAGAGTAGTCATTATCAGAAGTAAAACTGACCCGTTCTTCCCCATATCCTCAGTCCACAGTCGGTAGTCCATAGGTGATGGACACTAGACACAGACTACCTGCCAACAAATATATCAATACATGATGCAAAGAATACCAATCATGGCTCACTGGTAATGTAAGTCCCCTACGCATTAAAATGCAATAAAAATAAACCCTTGGATTCAGAGATGTACAGGGTGTGGGATATTCAGAGGCACACTGAGTGCAAGCAGGGAAGGCCAAGAAATATTATAGCCCACATAGTATGCAACTGGTAGTGTAACAACATGATAATGACCGGTATTATTAAAAAGAGGGAGTCTGTGGATGCAAATGAGGGTAAACAATATGGCAGAGTGATTTAGAGAAGTATATATACAACGATGAGAGGCACTAGCTAGAGAGTTATTGACTGCAGTAAAATCCTGGAATTACAAGAGGTGAGTCAGGGAATATGGTACGGCATATACATAGCATTAAGAATCCTGTATATTCTGAAGGGAGTTTTGGTATTGCACCATCACACAGAAGAGGTGTTGTGCCAAACAGTTGCAACTAACATTTCCTGACCTTCATAACACTGAAATTGTGGACTGCTACTATGTGGATAGTGTCACCATTAAGGAGCTAAATGAGACGTGTTGGCCTCATTTAGGTCCATGGAATGCAATGGGATGCATGGAGTATCTATCTCCGTGGATTCAAAGGTATGTGTGGCTTATATATATGAGAATTCTAGCTACAGAGAGCTTTCACTGATCAGCAGGAGACATTGTGGGGTTATCCCAGCCATCTGCCTCAAGGATACTACACCGGTTCTTTGATGCCATGCAGCAGCATGCAAAACACAAAAAGGGAAAACTAATTGTACAGGAACTAGTTCTCTATAGTTTACTTTGCATTTTTATTATAAATAAGAGAACACGATTCAAGCTGGTATTGCTTGTTTAAACCATGGTTTATTAAATTAAAACAAGAGATGAACACTTTCACCCCTGTCAGAACTTAATCAGATCTAAGTTATATATAGCAGTAGCAAGATATACAGTGGATCTAAAAAGTGTACACACCCCCATTAAAATGCCAGGTTTTTGTGATATAAAAAACAAGACCACAATAAAGCATCATTAAACTTTTTCTATTTTTAATATGACATATAAGCTGAACAATTCAATTGAAAAACAAACAAATTTGTTAGGGGAAAAAAATATAAAAAATAAAAAACGTACAATAAGATGGTTGCGTAAGTGTGCACAGCCTTAAACTAATACTTTGTTGAAGCACGTGCTCTTCTCTCTCTCTCTCCCACTTTCTTCCCGTTAAGATGGGAGTCCCTCAAGGAGCTATACTTGGTCCCTTACTTTTTAACATTTTTATAAATCACCTTAACACCTCCTGTCCATAATCATCCCTCATACAGTACGCTAATGACTCTACTGTCTTCACTGCTTCAGATACCATCTTTGGACTGCATGCCCATACTCAAAATTCTTTCAGCCTTATTGAAAAATGGCTTTCCTATCAACATATAATGAACACCAAAAAGGAAAAATTCTACTTTTCCTCCCCAAATCACTGTACCACCACAAAACCACATTCACCATTACATCCCTTAACAAGACAGTCATGTTGAAACCCATACTAAGCTTCTCGGCGTTATCATTTATGACCCACTTAAATTTGACCTGCATGTGTTCCAGTGCATCAAGAAAACCCATCAAAAGTTAGGTTTGCTATATAGAAATAAAAACTTCCTATCTAGCAAGTCAAGACTTACACTTGCCCACACTTACTTACTTCCTAATCTCTTCTATAGTTCACAAATCTTAACTAATTTACAATCCAACCTCCTCTAAACTAGAAACCGCATATAATAAAGTAGCTAGATTCACTTGTAATCAGCCATCTAAAGATTTTATCTCATCACCGTCATCCTCTCAAGACACTAAACTGGCTAGAATTCTCTCATCATCTTCTACTATCTCAAATTACGACTATCCAGTCTATCTTGCACAAACCCTTCTCCTGCTCTGCCATCTCCTTTTAAGTCTCACTGTATGCACCACCTAGAACTCTTAGGAGCTCTGATCAATATCACCTTCAAATCTATAAACCCAAAAGGTCTTCCAGACAAAAAATTTATAGCTACCTACCAGTGCTGTCCCTTAGAAAAATAAACCAGTCTCATGAATTCAAGAATGCTCTAAAACATTATCTGAATACTACCCACCTCCCAAGACAAACCCACCTCTATAGGTATCACAAGGGATAAGAAACTAAGAGTAATGCTACTCAATGCCAGAAGTCTAAACCTCAAGATGCACGCACTCAAAACTCTCCTTAGTATGGAGAACATCGATATCTGTGCAGTAACAGAAACCTGGTTCAGGGCTCCCGAGAGCACCCCAGCACTACCAGGTTATACCTCATACCATGCTTTTCGGCCCCAAAACTTGGACCGAACCACAAAAGGAGGGGGAGTATCGATATTCATCAAAGATACCCACACCTCCAGGTTGGTGGCAAAGCACGAAGCATCAGAGACTATCCATATGCAACTAACAGTGGGTAAAACTGCCTTCCAGTTTATAGCCTGCTACAGACCACCCTCCCAAACCCAGGAACCCCACTCGGCCTTCCTGAGAACACTGGAAAATATGAAGGTCTCTCCAAACACCATTATATTAGGTGACTTCAACTACCCAAATAGACTGGGAGCATTACTCTAGCTCCAACACCCTAGGCCAAAAGTTCCTAGAATTTATAAACTCAAATGCTATGGAACAACTTGTTACCACTCCCACAAGAGGGGAAAACATACTGGACCTGATCATCACCAACATGGGGACTCTATGCTCCAGACCAGAAGTATATCCCTCACTGGTAAGATCAGACCATAAACTAATCTCACTGGATATTCACATCCCGACCCCACCCCCTGCCCAGAAAACCACAGTGAAAAACTTCTCTAAAGCAAATTTCACACTCCTCAAAATCGAGGTGGAATCCTTCAAAGCCCCCGGGCCTGTGGAAAATATGGCCCAGACCGCAGAATCTTTTATAAACGCATTCTATGAACACCTTCAGGAATGCATGGATCATGCGATCCCGAATAAAACCAAGACCCAATCCTCCAAAGGCAGACGTCCTGTCTGGTGGACCCCAGCCATAAACAAACTATACAATAGAAGGAGGAAGCTACTAAATGATAGAGCAAAATACCAAAAAGGGAAGGCATCACTGATCAGTATTAGCAAAAAACTACAAGCACTCATAAAATTGTCTAAGACCAGCTTCGAGAGAAAAATTGCACAGGACACTAAGGATAATCACAAGGCTTTCTTTAGTTATGTTAGGAACCTGGGTTGTAATTCCCAGATATGCTCAGAATTAGTCCAAAATGACAAAAAATACACTGAACCCACAGACATTGCTAACATCCTAGCTGACAGGTTCAGCACAAAGTTCTCCCCCCCCCCCACCAAAAGGGCAAATATCTATCCCAGCAGAGTGCTGCCCCCCTGACATCTCAGATGCTCAGGTAAGAGCCGCTCTCTCCAAAGCAAAAAACACAGCATCAATGGGACCATACGGTGTCCCGGGCTGCGTCCTACATGAACTCCAAGAAGAGCTAAACCCAAACATAAAACTACTGTTCAATCTCAGCCTTACTACAGGATATGTGCCCAAAGAGTGGCGTACAGCAACAGTGGTCCCTCTCCATAAAGGTGGTGCCTAAACGGATCCTAGAAACTATCGCCCCATAAGCCTGACTAGCTTAGTCTGCAAAGCTATGGAAAGGATCATCATGGACCTCATAAATAAAGATATTGGGGACCTACAGACACTGGATCCTACCCAGTTCGACTTTGTTAAGGGCAGATCCTGCCTTTTAAACCTGGTTGATTTCTTTGAAACAGTCACCAAGGCGATTGACGAGGGGAAGGTGGTCCACACAGCCTACCTGGACCTCGCTAAAGCCTTCGATACAATACTCCACTCAGGCATTATAGATAAGCTCACCAGCTTAAATATAAACTCCTATGTCACTAGATGGATTGCAAACTGGCTCAAGGACAGAACCCACATGGTTAGAATTGCTGGAGCCATGTCGGACTCCAAACCAGCTACAAGTGGTGTCCCACAAGGCTCAGTCCTGGGACCTCTCTTGTTCGGTATATATTTCTCGGAGGTACAGGCCAACACGGAAGGACTGTGGCTGACCAAGTTCGCAGATGACTGCAAACTGGGTGCCATAATCGACTCTCCAGCTGACACAAGCATCCTCCAAAAGGGCCTCATAGAAACAGACAACTTTTGCCAAAGCCATGGCCTCAAGCTAAATGCCAAAAAGTGTATAGTCATCCCCTTTGGCAAAAACAAAGTGCCCACAAATTATCACATAGGTGGTAATCCATTAAGTACAGAAGAAGTAATTAGGGACCTGGGGACCCAAGTTGATAGCAATCTCTTATTTGACAACCACATGGCCAAAGTGGTTAGAAAAACATTTTATATAGCCCACCTAATCATGAAGGGATTCACATCTAGATCAGGGGAGGTCATCATACCTCTTTACTCATCCCTCATCAGGCCCATAATTGAGTACAATGCCCCTTTTGGGATGTACCTTACCAGACACCTGCAGCAACTGGAAAGACCCCAAAAGTACCTCACCAAGAGGATCAAAGGGCTCAAACAGATGCCATATGCTGCCCGGTTAAAGAAACTCCAGCTCTACTCAGTGGCATACCGCCTGTTCAGAGGCGATCTGTGCCTGACGATAAAGCCATGTCCAACCCGGAATTAATGGACATGCTGCACCTCAGAAAATCCAAATCCCATCGAGCTACGCGCTCGAGAGACTTGAACCTCAGCACTGAAATAAATAGGACATGCTGGAGGGACAGATTCATAACCCAAAGGCTCCCTTCACTCTGGAATAAAATCCCAGTCCAGGTTAGGCAGAGTCCCTCATTGACTCTCTTCAAGAGGAATCTTGATGAGTGGATGGGAGATCGTAGGTTTACCCCAGGTATCACTTCTGTGTCACTGTTAGACAGAGGCACAGTATACTAACCTCGAAAAAGGGCATAGCAAAATAAATTTAAAATGGGTGGCGAAAGCCAAACACATTCTGGCTAGACTTATAAATGCCCTTGGGCAGATAGCCTAGTATGAACCTATGAACTTGGACATGTCATGGTAAAACTCCTCCCTGAGCACTCTACCCTCCACCCATCTTACTCTTCCCCTTTACCCATTCTCCTTTTTATACAGTCTCTCAAGTCAGACTTCATCAACCCCCACTTACCTCAGCTTATTCTTTATATTCCTTCTCTATCCTTTTCTCCTAACCTCCCTTCTCACTTAACCTTCCCCTTCCATCTACACTACTTACTTCCTTACTGCGGATACTATTTTCAATTTTTAGATCATGTAACAAGGTTTGCACTTATATTACACATTTTACCACTCCCTAAATGAAGACTCTATATATAAATGTGTGCCACAATCTATTTTTACATGTACTACTTGAATTTTGTTTTTTACTAACCTGTATTTTTGTATTTTGAATTTTGTATATTGCATTTTACTAACTTGTATATTCACCGTGGAGCTTTTCTCTATGGGCTTCTGCCAAAAAAGGGCTTTAGCTCAGTCGGACTTTCCCGGTCAACAAATGTCAAATAGATAAATAAATAAATAAAATTATGCATACTCATTTGGTCCAAAGAGAGCACTTAGGAAAAAATTATAAGCCCCCAGATCAAGATGTGAATCCCTATACTTAGTAAGAAGATTTAGAAGCCTTAGCTCCAAGGTGCAAAGCTGGACAGTTTAGCTGTAGCAGTCCCATGAATTACATATATATTTATATTAATTATATATATATATATATATATATATATATATATATATATATATATATATATGCACACACACACACACACACACACACACACATACATATAAGTGCATGTATGTGTGTGTGTGTGTGTGTGTGTGTGTGTGTGTGTGTGTGTGTGTGTGTGTGTGTGTGTGTGTGTGTGTGTGTGTGTGTGTGTGTGTGTGTGTGTGTATGTGTGTGTGTGTGCATATGTATATATATATATATATATATATATATATATATATACACATACACACACAGACACACACACGCACACACATTTATATATACTTACACACACATGCACTCTAACCTCCCACTAAGTAATGCTGGCATTCTGCTATCGTATGACTATTTGATCACTTCTGCTAGCATTACAGAACTTCAATATTAATGTTCAACCATTTATAGTGTTCACATATAAATAAATAATATATATATATATATATATATATATATATATATATATATATATATATATATGTATATATATATATTTACACACACACGCACACACACATTCACACACATGCACTTATATGGATAGATTGGATAGTTCTTTCTTACTGGACAACTTAGTTTCCATGCAAACAGACGCAGACTAAAGCATAATAAAAATGTATGATGCATATATCTGTAACTCTTGTTCAAGGAAACTATTTACGTGTGCCTGTTGGCATATTGCAAACCACTGACTAACGCATCTAGAGCTAAATCATATAGTTCCCCATAACATGCAATGCACACAAGTGTTTTGCAACTTTTCTTTGCACACTGCATCCCAGTTCTTATATAAAGAAAGGATATATCATTGTTCTGGACTGTTTCTGTACAGCCTATGGTGTTCAAATGCTTATAACTTCTGTTTGTACCATTCATCTGTACTACGATTAAGTGAATGACACTGAATATTCTGCTTTGCTTTGTTTATTCCATGAAAAGCATTCTCCTCCCTCATTTGATTTTAATTCTAACTATCATGTGCTTTAAAGTTAAACATGTTACTGGTCAATGACAGTCAACAGAATATGAACCGGGGAATGAGACAAGCACTGCATTTGCTGTTTCTACACTAGCCAAAGAATGCCTGCTGTTTAGAATTAATTGTATGAAATCACCCTGAATTTACTACATATATAATCATATTAAAGCAAAACACACCAGAGACTACTAAATGTAGCTTGATCAAATAAGAAAACAGGCGAATGTAAAATCAAGTGTAGCAACCACAGAGAAGGCTGTATGCGGACAAAATCATATACAAACTTTAATAACAAATGTAAAATATTTATGAAGTCACTAGTAAAAGATAATAAAACATAAGTAAAAAGTGCTGGAGCTCTAAGATAAGCACTTTCATCTTACTTTAGTGCCTTCTTCAGATCTTGTGTGGAACTTTTATTAAGGGTTTCATTTGGTAGGTCTTAATAAAAGACTGAAAATTAAATTAAGGTAGACTGCGGTGAAGCATTGTTTGTCTCCTTGTTCAATTGTTTCGAGAAGTTCTTAACAAATTTTTTTTCATGTTACCAGCTCATTTTGCCTTGGTGTCACTTGCAATTAAACCTGCAAGAAACAGATAACATTGGATGTTCCTGTATCTCAACCCTGCTGAAACCTCACAAGTGATCTATTAAAAAGAGCTCTGCCCCTTTAATTCTGCTGAAGCTGTGTTTTTCAAGTTAGCCCTACTTCCTGCTTAAAGCAGAACAAGCTAAACAGGAGCGGTGACAATAGTTTTAGCATATGACTTCCAAAAGCAAGTTCCTGGTTCATTTAGAGAAGGCTGAACAGAAGTAGCATGGCTCCTGTCTTTCGTTTGCTGTGCTTGACTGCAGTATTCATATCCCCTTCATTTGGAACAGGTCAGTCAGAATTGCTAAACTAAAAAAATGGTGCTAATCATTTTAAATCATTCAGTTGTTTACATCAGTACGGTAATCTGTGACTTGTTAACTCAGAAATATGTAGGCCAGTTACTACAATAGTTTAAAGGCAAAGTAAATATGAAAATCTTTGGTGTTTTTTTTTTTCAAATTTTTCTTAAATTTCTTTCTGTCTAATGACAGAAGTGATATAAAGTCTGTATTCTATATCATATACCCATACTACAGTTTGTTGCTTATCTTGAGATTGTTTTCTCTCCTGTTCATTTTTCTCTGCTATGTAGTTCCAGAACTCAGTAAAGTGCTAGTGAAAATAAATAGGAAGTGAGAAGACAGAATTCATCCGAACTCCTTATTAAGTAAAAGTCAGAAATAATTAGCTGTGATCATTTTCAGACAGGTGGAGAACTGAAGAGGGAGTACCTCTTGTAGGTTAAGCAATAAACCAAGCCTTATTCTTCATTCTTAATGTTCTTCCTACAACTGTTAAGAAAATAGTAATGCCCTATATGCTGCATTTATTGACTGACAGTGGCTTAATGCAGTTTCGTTGAATTAAAGTAAACCACAACTGGAAAATGTTAACAAAACAAGGAGCAGAGTTATATGAATTATATTATATTCCATTAATTTACTGTAAAATAAGTCAATGCTGACCAGCACTGATTAGCACTGACCAACCAGTCTTGCTGCTAGATAATGCAGGTTTTAACCAATCTGTCTGCATTTTTGTACCTCATTTTCACCCTCTTTTTTTAAACAAGAAATATCTTTATAATTATCACGTATGACGTAGGCCATGTTACATTTATATAAATGGCAATAAACTATAGTGACAAAATCTCAGTTGCAAACTTTATACATTACAAACCACGTGACACAACTGTAGCTGCAAACATTATACATATTTTTAACATATTCAGTCATTGTTAGTCAGCCATTAAATAGCTCATTCAAATCCTGCCTTCTTTTAAACGTTGGTCCTCCTCTGCAGGTATTGATCCCGCAGTTCCCATTTTTCCTATGTAATTTGCTCCCACTCTTTTTTAAGATCCCAGTGCCGGTTGTTTTAACTCTGTTATTATCTTCACTACTTTAAGTAAAGTTGGTTTAGACTGTGATTTCCATTTTCTAGTAATTGCTTTTTTGGCAGCAATCATAATTAGACTCAGCAAAGCCTTACTATGTTTAGGTAATTCCAAGTTCGTATCGTAGCTCAAAAAAATAATTTCCCTAGTCACTCCAACTTGCTCGCCCAGTACCTCTGGCAGAGCAGTCTGCAGGGAATCTTTAAAGTGTACTAACTCATTACACTCCCACAAAATATGTTCCCAGTTACCTCTTTCTACCCCATCACACCTCCAACATTTGCTGTCTACCTAATGCAAAATTCTTTGAAGTCTGCTTGGGGTATACAAATACCTATGTAAGCACTTCCAGGCAAAGATCTGAAATCTTCTAGATTTTTTTGCATATTTGGGAGACATACATATATCCCCCCATTGTTTCTTTGTGAATTGCTTACCTAACCTCTCTTCCCAGTCCTTCCTAACCTCCTCTGATTGATTCTTATAGTTATCATGCAATATTTTATATGGTTCACTAATTATTCCTTTCTTAATGGCAACTTCTGTTCTAGATTCTAGTAAAAACTCTACCAGTGCTGGTCTTTCATTTAGGACCCCCCAATTTCTTTCTCTTTGCCTAAACGCTGATATCAAGCCTTGATATGGAAGGCAGTCTCTAGCCTGCAGTCCAAATAAGTACTTGGCATCTTCCCATTCTATTACCTTTCCCTCTCTAATTATTTGCTCCCAGTATCTTGGTTCCTTTGTCAGTTTCTCCAATACATTCCCATCCCTAGTGCCTGTTATATGTATCCCTAATTGCAGTCATACCTATTGGTAGAATCTCCTTTCTCCAGTCCTGTGTTGGCTTAGTTCTTAGAAGACCTTCTGCTACTTTATGAATATAATATTCTGTATGATTATTGTTCTCCTTAAAGGTCTGCAACCAAAATCCCAGTCTCTCCCTATTACTTAAGCTTCTCCCCATTTCATCATCATCTCTTTCCACTTTGAGTTATAGTTTTCTTTTTCTGCTGTGTACAGGAGCCTTAACTGTGTTGCTCTGAAATATCCCTTCAGCTCAGGCAGTCCCAGTCCACTGTGTTCTATTGGAAGAATAAGCTGATACCGCTTGACTCTTGCCATCTTCCCTTCCCAGATTAAAACCTTCAGGTCTTTATTAATTGCTTTCCACAACTTCTCCTCTGGTTGATAAAAATATGCCCGACCAGTGTGTAAGACTAAAGGAACTAAAAGCATTTTAATTGCTTGTATTTTATTATCAATATCCGTCTAACAGACCTTTAATTTTCTCAGTTTTTGTATTATCTTTTGTTTAGTCTCTTCCCACATATCCTTAGCTGCCACACCAGTATCATTTTAATCCATGCTGCTAAATACTTCATTTTATCATGTCCTCATAAATATGGATATCGCTGAACCAGTTTGTATGTGGCTACCTAATTTACTGCTATTGCTTTTGTTTTTGCTTCATTAATTTTATATCCCGACAAAGTTTCACAACACTGGTTTTGTTAGGTATAAAATAATGTCATCTGCAAATACAGCCAGCTTTTCTTGACTACTGCACTTGTATCCTTGAATTTCTGAGTTTCTTATTTTCTTTACCAGTGGTTCTAAATATAATGCAAATAACAAAGGGGAGAGAGGACACTCCTGCCTGGTTACTCTGCTCAAACAGAGATTATCAGAGAGGACCCCATGTCCCCATCCACCTTAATTTTCACCTCTGAATCTTCATATGTCCTCCTAAGCAGCCTTATAATTTTATCAGGGCATGCAAATGCTTCCATTGCTCTGCTCAGAAAATCCGAGCTTGCTATGTCAAATGATTTCTCTGCATCAAGACCCACCAGCAACAGTGGTATTTTCTGATTCCCTCTGGGTTATCACTGTTCTATTTATGTTGTCAAATGTTTGCCTCCCCTCCACAAACCCACTTTGATCCATATCTATCAGTTTTGACATCACATTTGCCATTGTTTTAGCCATTATAGACATAAACACTTTATAATCGTAATTTAGTATTGAAATGGCCCTGTATGAAGCTGGATCTGATGGATCTTTGCCCTATTTAGATAGTACAGCTACTATCACTTTTTCCAGAATGTTGGTAGTTCTCCTTCTCTTAAATTACTGTTAAACAAAACCTTCCATGTCTTCATCTGTTTTTTCCTTCCTAGCTTCCAAACTTCTAAACTTCCACAGGAATATCATCTAATCCTGGGGACTTTCCTGTAGATTGGTTATACATCACCATTTTTATCTCATCTCCTCCTATCCTGTTAGTAACTGAGCCTCCGCCTCCTTCTGCCTTGCCATATTTAATACTTCCATAAACACTTCCATTTGTACCTTTTTTTGATTTCCACATTTCTGTGCTTTATATAGACTTTCATAGAATTTCCGAAATATTTCTAATACTTCTACAGGATCCATAGTTATCTTCCTTGTAATAGTTTTCCTAAGCTTGGTGACCGCCCTTTCCCCTTGCTGCCGTCTGAATCGTTATGCTAAAAGTTTTTGTGCTCTAAAGTTATTATCAAAAAACAGTTGCTTATCTAAACGCATATTATCAAGGTAGTCCCTTATTTTCTGTTTAGCATTCTGTAGTTGCTCCTGTTCTTCTTCTGTGAGATTTCCCTTATTTTGCAATACTTTAATGTTTGTCATGCCCTCTAAATAATTCTTGTTGCTTCTTAACCATATCTCCCTTTCTTTTATTTCCATTCTATTTTTAAATTCCATTTTAATTTTATCCTGCTCCCTAGCTATATTTTCAGAAGTTTCTATCTTCTCTAATAGCTCCTGAATAATTTCCACTACCTTCTTCTTCTTTCAGATGCTCCCGTTAGGGGTTGCCACAGCAGATCGTTTGTTTCCATTTCTTCCTGTCCTCTGCATCTTGCTCTGTCACACCAACCACCTGCATGTCCTCTCTCACCACATCCATAAACCTTATCTTATGCCTTCCTCTTTTCCTGTTACATGGCAGCTTCATCCTTAGCATCTTTTTCCCAATGTACTCTGCATCCCTCCTCAGCATATATCCAAACCAATGTAATCTTGTCTCTCTGGCTTTGTCTCCAAACCTTTCAACCTGGGCTGACCCTCTAATATACCTCTTCCTAATCCTGTCCACCCTTGTCACACCCAGTGCAAATCTTAACATCTTTAACTCTGCCACATCCAGCTCTGACTCCTGCCTTTTTGTCACTGCCACTGTCTCCAACCCATATAACATAGCTGGTCTCACTATCCTCTTGTAGACCTGTTGCTCCTACAACTGTTAGCACTATAAGTATCTTTCTTCCACATTGCCCTCATTTCTGTTTGCAAATCCTGGTAGTTTATGACTGTCTCTCTCTGTATGTAAGATACTGGGCCTAGCAATTTTGATCATCAACACTACTTTTGCATTTCTTTCATGGTGTAGAATGTCAGTTTTTCTTGCATCTATTTTTTTTTCAACTGTTGATAATGGGTGATCTCATGTGATTTAAAGTTTTATCATTTTCTATAATGCTTTGTGGTTCGTGTTTCTAATGCTTCTTAACTACTTCTGTATTTCAGTGTTTGTCAATCCCCAGTGCAGCAGTCCTTACCACATTATTGTGTCTTTCAGTACACAGACCTCCCGGCATGAATATAACGCAATATAACAAAAGGGACAAAATAGTGGTTAACTCAGCCCCAAGTAGAACAAAGCAACAATCCAAAACCAAAACTCAGGCCAAGAAACGTCTTGAGACATACAATTTAATAAAACAAAAAATGGAAATAAAACAGAAAGCTTTCAGGCACAGCCCTTCCTCAGTGTAATATTCACAATTAATAACATCAATCTACATATATACTTCAATTTAAAATCACATGACACAATCTAATCATGTGACAAATCAATATCATATGACTTATACAAAACGTTAAATTTGTAATAATAACTAATGTCTTCATTATACTCTTTAAATAAAATAAAAAACTAATTCATTATTACATCCATTATTTATATTGCATCTGTTTTCTGGCCAAAACAGGCTTCAAGCTAATAGCAGCATTAATTCCTGGATATCTGCCTGCAGCAAGCCTCACTATCCATTCATATTGTATTACTTCTAAGGCATTATTTATACTGCCCCCTCTAAAATTCTTTATAATTACATACATAACTCTAAATCTAAAATCATGGCTTACAGTGGATATAAAAAGTTTACATACCCTGTTAAAATGCCAGGTTCTTGTGATATAAAAAAATGAGACCAAAATAAATAATTTCAGAACTGTTCCCACCTTTAATGTGACCTGTAATCTGTACAATTCAATTGAAAAACAAACAAATCTGTTAGGGGAAAAAATATAACAATAAAAAACGTACAATACGCTGGTTGCATAAGTGTGCACACTCTTAAACTAATACTTTGTTGTGTGTGCACAAACTAGCACTTTGTTGAAGCATCTTTTGATTTTATTACAGCATTCAGTCTTCTCGGGTACACACCTGCCATCAGTTAAAGACACTCTAATTAACCCCAAATAAAGTTCAGCTGTCCTAGTAGGATTTTCCTGACATTTACTCAGTTGCCTGCTACAGCAAAAGCCATGGTTCACAGAGAGCTTACAAATCATCAAAGGGATCTCATTGCTGAAAAGTATCAGTCAGGAGAAGGGTAGAAACAAATATCCACAGCATTGGATATACCATGAAACACAGTGAAGACAGTCATCAAAAAGTGAAGAAAATATGTTACAGCAGTGACGTTGCAAAGAACTGTACATTCCTCCAAAATTAATGAAAAGACAAAATGAAAATTAGTCAGAGAGTCTACCAAGAGACCTACAGCAACATTGAAGGAGCTGCAGGAATTTCTGGCAAGTACTGGTTGTGTACTACATGTGACAACAATCTGCCATATTCTCCATATGTCTGGACTATGGGGTACGGTTGCAAGACAGAAGCCTTTTCTTACACAGAAAAACATCCAGGCCTGGCTAAAATTTGCAAAACAATACATCGTCTCCCAAAAGCAATGTGGGAAAATGTGTTATGGTCTGATGAGACCAAGGTTGAACTTTTTGGCCACCATTCCAAAAGGTACGTTTGGCGCAAAAACAGCACTTCACATCACCAAAAGAACACCATCCCCACGGTGAAACATGGTGGTGGCAGTATCATGCTTTGGGGTTGCTTTTCTTCAGCTGGAACTGGGGCTTTAGTCATGGTGGAGGGAATTATGAACAGTTCCAAATACCAGTCACTTTTGGCCCAAAACCTTCAGGCGTCTGCTAGAAAACTGAAGATCAAGAGGAATTTCACTTTTCAACATGACAATGACCCCAAGCATACATCCAAATCAACAAAAGAATGGCTTCATCAGAAGAAAATTACAGTTTTGGAATGACCCAGACAGAAACCAGACCTAAATCCAATAGAAAATCTGTGGGGTGACCTTAAGAGGGCTGTGCACAAGAGATGCCCTCGCAATATGACAGATTTGGAGCACTTTCGCAAAGAAGAGTGGGCAAATATTGCCAAGTCAAGATGTGCCATGCTGATAGACTCCTACCCAAGAAGACTGAATGCTGTAATTAAATCAAAAGGTGCTTCAACAAAGTATTAGTTTAAGGGTGTGCACACAATAAAGTATTAGTTTAAGGGTGTGCACACTTATGCAACCAGCGTATTGTACATACAGATTTGTTTGTTTTTTAATTGAATTGTACAGGTTATAGGTCACATTAAAGGTGGGAAAAGTTTTGAAGTGATTTATTGTGGTCTCATTTTTTTATATCACAAAAACCTGGCATTTTAACAGGGGTGTGTAAACTTTTTATGTCCACTGTATCTCAAATTGCAACACGTTTTGCTAATGCATTTGTAGAGCTATTTCTACACATTTCTGATCGATGCTCTATAATACAATCTTTTAACCTCCTGATAGATTTGCCTACATAGAAGGCATCACATTTTGGGTGGCCACGGTGGTGCAGTGGTTAGCGTTGCCACCTCGCAGCAAGAGGTTCTCTGGTTCGATCCTCGGCTGGGGTGCCTTCTGTGCGGAGTCTGCATGTCCTCCCTGTGGTCGCGTGGGTTTCCTTCGGGTGCTCCGGTTTCCTCCCACATCCCAAAGACATGCTGTAGGTGGATTGGACACTCTAAATTGGCCCTAGGTGTGAGTGTGTGCCTTCTGTGGAAGGCTGGGCGCCGGGCTGGCAACTCGACACCGTAAAACTCCACTGCCAATGATGAGCAGACAGGTAATCTGCTGTGGCGACCCCTAACCGAGAAAAGCCGAAAGAAGAAGAAGAAGGCATCACATTTAATGCAGGTCATAAGAGTTATTAATTTTTCAGTATTACAAGTTGCAGAGCAATGAAACATAAATCTTTTTGAAGTCAGAGGGTGAACAAAACAACAACTACAATTGTAGCATAGAAAAGTACCCTATTTATTACTCAGTGTACTTCTAGAAAGTTGTGTAATTTTTCTGTAATATAACCTCTGCTTTAAACTCCTACTATTCCTATACACAAACCTTGGTTCATTTTCAATGATCTGCTCTATTCCTGGCACCACTGTTGATATGCCAGTTCCTAGATATCACATGCATAAGGTGCAAAGTTATATAAAGGATACAGGAGATTTTTTTATCCAAACTGTGTGATTGGTTTGAAAATCAAGTTGAAAACATTGTTGTGTATGTGTAATAACTGAGAACATTTTTGTTCACCCTCTAACTTCATATCATAGAGCATCGATCAGAAATGTGTAGAAATATCCCCACAAATACATTAGCGAATGCATGGATAGTGAGGCTTGCTACAGATAGATATCCAGGAATTAATGCTGCTGTTAGCTTGAAGCCCATTTTGGTCAGAAAGCAGATGCAATATAAATAATGGATGTAATAATGAATTAGTTTTTTTACTGTATGGATATAGTTTAATGAAGACATTAGTTATTGTTATAAATTTAATGTTTTGTACAAGTCATATGATAATGATTTATCATATGATTAGGTTGTGTGTGTCATGTGATTTTAAATTGAAGTATATAAGTAGATTGATATTATTAACTGTGAATATTGCACTGAGGAAGGGCTGTCCCCGAAAGCTTTGCATTTTATTACCCTTTTTTTGTTTATTAAATTGTATATGTCAAAACGTTTCTTGGCATGAGTTTTGGTTTTGGATGAGTATATCACACCCAGCAACAAGATGAGCAACTGTTTCCTCTTCTGTTTTACAGAACCTGCAATTTTCTGTTTCTCCAACATTTTCAAAGGACTGGGGTCACCATTATTAGCCTTTCATCTTTCAATTTCAGTTCACCTGCCTTAACCATTTCTATGTGCCTATGCGATGTGTTATATGTGCAAGCAGCTTGCATTGTGGGCATAGGATCTTCTGTTTCAATTGTAATCATTCGGGAAGCAAAATATGTTGTAACCACAAAAATTATTCTAAACTTTTGACAAAATTAAACCAGTCTTCCTCAACAAGCAGATAAAATATGAATTGCTTCTAAGCTTCCACTTGAATATGTTTACTATCATTTTTGCAGTGGAAGTGTTTTAAGATTGCCAGTAACTGAGAAAAACAACTTATACATTTTTTTTACCTCAAGAAGTTGATTGTTCCAATAATCCATAAAAATAAATATAATTTTTGGAGATATTTAAATTAATAAAACAGAATTGCAAATGACAATGGCTCCAAGTCAGTGCAAATTTTCAGGTCACTGGTTTGATATAGCAAAACTTTACTTTCATTGACTATTTAACAAGTTTCTTGGACTGTATAAGTAACACAGTTATCTAATAATATAAAAGACAAATCAGCTTTGCAGCACCTAAATCCCCAGTCACATAAAGTTACAGGCCTTCCTAAACAAGTATTGGCTTGTATTCAAACACAAGTACAGTTTTGAAGAATCCCAGAGGCTGGTTAGCATATAAAGAAAATGGCTAACATCCTGCAGTCTCCAGACATGCTCTCAGACTCCATCACCATCAAAAAAAAAAAAAATTAAACAGATCCGGTAGATCAAAGCACATGGAAAAAGGAACTCATTTAGATATACAGGGTACATACCATGTAAGATTTTATTATTGGTTATATGACTTTGTATCTAAGACAAAGCAGCTACCCAGTAGCCAGTAATGATTCCTTACCACATTGGTGATATTCTGAAATATTTATTTATTTATTGTCTGCATTTGTTTACGAGGATGATCTGAATGGGTTGTCAAGCTGCCCCTTTTCAGCCGAGACCTGATGAGAAAAGCTCCACAATAAAACATGTAAACAGTAAAACAATTGATAATTCATTGTAGACAATAAGCATAAATACATTTTAGGTCAATATAAGTCACAGTTTGGTAAATATTTTTACATCTGATATGGAAGTAGCACACAACAGAGTAAAATGTCAGACAGTATTAGTTATGAGGACCAGAAAATGAAAACTGATTATTTCTGGTTGACATATAATGCAGCTTGTTACAAAGCTTTATTTTTATGGCAGAAACATTTTGTAAATTGTGATGTTGACAATAAATATAGAATGTGCTTTGAGGTACAAGGAACAGTAGACTAGACTATAGTTATACCAGGAAGAGTATGAGAGCCATTTAGTGAGTACAGAGGTTATATACAGAGAAGAGAGGCCGAGGAGAAGAGGTTGAGAGAGAGAGAGAGAGAGAGATGCATCATTTAGGTTATCCCAGGAGAGGTGCAAAAATGGATTCACTTCTGATTCATGAAATACTGAATTATTGAATTTCAGTATCTTGAGACCAGAAGAACGAAACTCCACAACCACAAAAACCCAAAATACCAAAACTGAAAACACTGAACCCTCCCATGACATTAACATAAAAAAAAAATATTTATTTTATATTTTATTTTATATTTGATTACCGGGTTGGTCTGCCTGGGCAGTCAGGTGCCCATTTTCAGCAGAGACCTGGGGAGAAAAGCTCCACACACATACAAAAGCTCCACATATATGACAAAAATACAAAAGTCAGAGATGAGTACAATTTAATAGAGCAAACAATAGTGTATTATAGCATAGTATGATTACAAGTTACAGAAGTGTACAATATAGAGTGTACAGTAGTAAAATAGAAAATGTAATGTATTTGAGTAAGAAAGTGCAGTAATAATATATACAGTTATACACATATGTTTAAAATACAATTCGTTATGGTAGGTTTTTTTTCTATGTGTTTGACCTTTGAGTAGTGCCAGAGGAAGATTTATCTGAATGGTGGTAGTAGGACTAGCCATGGTCAGTACAGGTACATTGTCAGATGAGACTGAGGTGGGCTTTTAATTGGATTTTAAAGCTGGGACTGCTGTTTTGCAGTCTGATAAATGGTGGAAGAAAATTCCAGGTTTTAGCAACTGTGTAGGAGTAGAGAGATTCACCAGCACTGTGTTTACACTTAGCTACTTCAAGAAGGGTTTGCTTGTGGATCTTAGTTGGCGAGTAGAATTGTGAAAGTTGAGTAAGCCTGAGAGATCAGGAATCTTGTTTGTGTGGTACAGCAAGTAATGAGCTACGGTGAGTTGGTTATAGTTTGGTAAGTTGGCGAGTTCTAACCAACATAATTGTTTTAGTAAGTGACAGTGGTGGGAGCAGTAATTAGAGCTGGTTGCAAATCTAGCTATTTTATTATAGCACATGGACAATTTGTGTAGGTCTGTCATATTAAGGTTTGTTAATACAGGGGATGCATAAAGCAATGTAGAGAGAATGTAATATAGTAATTTTGGTGTTTTTGGTTAAATAGTTTTTGCAATGGTATAGGGTTCCAAGTTTTTTATGGACTTTGGATATGGTTTGTGCTATATGTTTGTCAAACTTTAGGTTTTGGTCAAGTATTACACCAAGAAGTTTAGCTTGTGATACTGGGGAGATGTGTGTTTTATTGGCAGAATTGATAGAGAAAAGAGCAGAAGAGTCAATAGTTCTGGTAGGTGGAAAAGTATAAATTGAGTCTTTTTGGGGTTAAGTATAGTTATGAGTTTTTTAACCCATTTTTGATATAGGAGAAGGCCTCTTGGGTTTTAGTCTAGAGTGTTTGGAGTGTGGGGACTGAGCAGATCGGTGTAGTATCATCTGCATATTGGACTATTGTATCTTGCTGGGTGGCGGTGTGGAGGGTGCTTGTAAAGATATTAAATAGTAGGGGTCCCAATATGGATCCCTGTGGCACACCTACTGTTACTTGGAGAAGGGGGGAGAGGGAATTATGCCACTTAACTGCTTGTTGGCGGTTGGATAGGTAGTCTTGAATCTAGAGCAACAAGGGGTTGTTTAGGTTGAGTTTGGCTAAGATAGTAAAGAGTTTGCTGTGGGAGATTGTATCAAATGCTTTTGACAGATCAAGGAAGATGGTAGTCAATAGGCTTCCTTGGTTCCTATATTGATTGACAATGTTGGTGAAGGATATGAGTGCTGTGGTGGTGCTATGGAATGGGCGAAAGCCATGTTGGGTGTTGGTGAGGAGACTATTTGTAAATAAATGTATCATCAGCTGAGAATGGATACATTTTTCAAGGATTTTTGATAGGGGGGTAAGATTGCTATGGGGCAGAAGTTGGTAAGTTTGGTTGAAGGACCACCTTTGTGTGAGGGTATTATGTAGGATGTTTTGCAAAGGGCTGAAATTGTATGCTCATTGATAGCTTAGTTGATAAGTATCGAGATGGGATAAGCTATAGCACAAACGGTAATTTTGAGATACTCTGCAGGGAGTTCGTCGATTGCCAAAGTGGTGGGTTCTAGTTTAGTGAGGTGCTTGTATATTGTGTTGGTAGGAACTGGTTTGAGAGTGAAGGGAGGGTATGAGTTTGGGTTGCTGGTTGTGGGAGAGTGCAGGGCTGGCTGTTGCTAGTTAGGTTAAGAATGGAAGGAGTGAAGTAGTTGTTAAATTGGGTAGCTCTCTCTATATTATCTCCTCTGACTTTGGGGGGAGGGGTAGTGGGTTTGCCTAGTTGTAATGCTTGGTTGACAGCTGCCCAGAATTTTGGGGGGGTTAGTGGTATGTTTTACTTGTAGCTCTGTGTAGTGATTTTTCTTATCTTGCCTTATCTGTTTTTTTGCTTCTTTACATAATTCAAGGAAAACCTGCCTGTTGCGATCGGTCTTATTGTGATACCATGTATCCCAAGCTTTATCCCTAAGTTTGAGAAGGGTTCTTGTGTTTTTAGAGAGCCATGAGGCTGGCATTTTATTCGAATTGTCCATAATATCTGATTTAATATGTTTAAAAAGATGGAATTGAAGTACTCCACTACCTTGTCTTTTGTGAGTGTTGCTAGGGTAGCTCATTTGCAATACCTTAGTGTATTAATGAAATGCTCTGGTATGAAATTTTTTTGAATTACGGATTTCACGTAAGGTGGTTGTTTTAGTGGTTTTGAGGTGCTGTCTTAATATGAATGTCGGTAAATGGTCACCAATGCCAGTTGGTTCTGTACCATAATATTGGGCAGTAAATGGGTTATTTGTAAGGATCCAGTCTAGTATGGATTCCTTGTATTTTTGTCAACGTGGGTGGGTGTTTGTATAAGTTGAGTATAGGAATACAGGTTGATGTGGTTAAAGGGGATAGTTGTGTTGATGGATTTCCAGTCAGTGTTAAAGTCCTGTAGGAGGAGTGTCTCCTGTGGGAGGTTTGCAGATGTCCAGTTTAGTATAGACTCGAGAGTAGGTATGTTGTCACCTAGGGGTATGTAAATACCCACTAGGTTTAATTGCTTCTGTTGATTGATTTGACTTTTGGTGAACAGAGTTTCTGCATTGTTAAATGTTGGGATTTCTTTATGTATAAGGTCTACCTTAAGGACAGTCTTGTATAGTATGGTGACACCTCCACCTCTTTTGATAGTTCTATCAGCCCTGATTATATTATAACCTGGGGGAAGTATCTCATTGTCCATAATGTGGGGTTTGAACCAGGTCTTTGTAATGAGTGTAATGTCTGGGTTGTAAGTGGAGAGTGTGGTGTGTAGTTGATCAGTTTTGATTAGATACTTCTAGTGTTCATACTAAATAACAAACACACTACTCTACATCTAAGCAGGGGGGCAAGCCCCCCACTGCATCTCCCAAGATGGGGGCTGTACCCCCCACCCCCTACTTATATATACCAACTCTGAGGTCGCACTAATACAAATGCAGCAACGCACCTACCTCTATGAGCCCTACACTCCCACTACACACACAACACACATGTAAAACAATCACCACACACAACAGCTGTACACATACACCCTCACCCACCTATCCTAAAATGAACCTACAGCATCCAAAAATATAACAAAAACACATCCCTACCCTAAACCCTTACCTACTACATACTTACCTACATCTCCAAACATACCCAGACACCGACCACCATCTTCAATACTCACACACCACTACGTCTTAAAGACACAGCACACTTTACACACACACCGGGATATACTTACTGTGCATTTGACATTCTCAGATTCGACAAGGTGCAGTTTCGACAAACTTCACTTTCGTTCTTCTGGTCTCGAGATACTGAAATTCAATATTTCATTATTTTGAGCATCAGAAGTGAACCTAGCGCAAGAACATAGCCAAGTGCTTTAAATATAGTTTGAAAGACTTTTCTAATATTCTGAAAGAGAAAAATTATGGAATTCCAGGTTTCAGAGAGTGAGGAGGGATATAGGGAATCTCCAGAAGAACTGTTTGATTTAGTTACAGTTAGCAACATATTGTCAGTAGAGCATAGTGATCTTTGGGGAATGTAGAGTTGTTGTTTGAGAATATTGCTTAGACTTGAGCATTTGTCTAAGTCATAGATGAGCTTAAGTGCCATGACAAGATGCAAGCAGGTTAAATAGCTCCTTAATTCCAGCCACTGAAGTCGCTTTAGTGCGAGGCAATGATGTGTCCTATAATGATGGTTTGCAGCAAATTTTGCAATTTTATTATAGCACTGGTCAAGTAAGGGTATGGGAGCTCCATATAGGAGTGTAGGGATGAGAAAAAATGAAGCAATGCTTAACCTAGCTTGCTTTGTTAGGTAGGGTTTGGATCTATAGAAGGCTTCCAATTATTGAGGGGATTTTCTTTACAGCCTGTTGTATATGGTAATCAAATTTTATGATTTCAGTGCTAACCCTTAATAGTTTGGCATGGATTATCATTTCTATCTTGGTATTGTTTGATGATAGAATTGAGAAGGAGTTTTGGATCGGATAATTTCTTAGGGACAAATAAGATAAGTTTGGATTTTCTGGGGTGTAGGAGGAGCTGTGAGTCAGCTAGACATACCCCAATCTGTGAGAGAGCTTGTTGGGTGTACTACTGTAGTTTTTGGCAGAGCAGATGACTGTGGAATTATCTGCATATTGAGTTATGGTTGCTTGTTTGGTTGCTAAATGTATGTCTGATTATGATCGATTGAATGAATACATAAACAAAGACCACAGTGATGCATTTTAGCTTCATGCTGTTGGACGCATACATTGGAACGCACTGGAACCTCCCCTGTATATATACACACACACACACACACACACACACACACACACACACACACACACACACACACACACACACACACACACAAACAGTTGTGCCCACCATTCACAGCTAATTTATTGACAGTATACATATGAAATGTATAAATGTAATCAAATGAATATGTAAAAAAAAATAATAGCCATTATAACATATTTCAGCTGCTTGCAGGTGTCAGAAGCATGGAATGCAACCCACTGTATACAGACACACGCACACACACGCACATAATGCCCAAAAATTACAGCCACTTATAAGATTGTTTGCACCTCAAATGTGTGGCTGTCATCAAACAGATAATTACATATATAAACAATGGCCACTGTACTATATTTCTAATTGTTGCTACCAGACCAATTCAGTTCAATGTATTTCAATCCCTACACACACACACACACGCGCGCACACACACACACACACACACACACACACACACACACACACACACACACACACACCACTTAAAATATATACATACGATCCTATAGACTCTCTTTGAGTGGTGCCCATAGTGCTATTAAAAGAAAAGTAAGTTATACAGTCCTTGCACCCCTGTCAGCAAGTCACTCTTTCAGATTTGCCATATAATGGGAGAACTGGCCACATGATGCACTTGGCTGCCTCCCCAGGTGATAAAAATGTTGACAGTACTGCTTTCTGAACCACCAGCTAAATTGTACAGCAACTCAGTGGAAATTGGAGCAGTTCTAGAAGACAAAAGAAAAGTAACAATAGTTCCCTGATGGAAAGGTTGCTATGAAGAATCTTGACAGTTACAGACTTTTAAATCTTGTTTGCATCCCAAGAAAGGCTGCAGAAAAAAATCTGTGGGGTAGGTTTCTAGATTTTTGAATAATAATAATGATAATACTAATAATAATAATATTATGACTCAGAAAAATGACTTCACATTACTGAGATCTTACCATTGCAGCTTGCTACATTTTTATGACTTATTTCCATTAAAGTAGTCCATGTATGTCATGCAGATATCTGAAATTCAGCAAGGCTTTTTTTCTCCTACCTCACAAGAAGTTGGTACAAGATTAAATGCATGGTGTAGGGCCAAAACTGGTGACATTCATGGGGGGGGGGGGGTTGAAGGGGAAACACTCTAAAGCTAGTAATCAAACAAGGGATATCAGTTTCAATGCTGTAACTAGTCCTGTTTAGAATATTGCTGTTGCTATATTTCTGTGGTTGGAGAGCAAAATCTGTCTGTCACTGCTGACAGTGATATTGATACAGTGGTCATTAGTGACGGTGTCCAGTGTCCATTAAGAGCTTGTGCAGTTTGTATGTTAGATGTAAAGGTGGCAGCTTAGATTTTTTGTAATTAAGTATACTTTTAGGGATGTGTAGAGGTGGAATTTGGTGAATTTACTTGGACAGGTGACCCTTATGAAGGTGAAAGTGGAAAATAATGTCAATGTCATGTGTCTGCAGACTTAGAGAGAAGACCCACATGATGATGATGGGGTGAATGACCACGGAAGTCGACTTTAATGATGCTGGCATAATCGTCCTGTTGCACAGGACACCAGAAGGCCACATCTGGTATCCTGTGTCCACTCTAATAGCTATACAGGGATGGGATGATTATGTTGGTAAAAAAACATTGAGTGTTAAGTTATTACAATGTAAAGGGTAAAGTAAGGGCTGTAGTATGAGCAAAGACCTAAAGCACTTCGCATATATATGCTGTAAGAAAGGAGGGGGCATAAAATGGGAACATTAAGTTGTCAGGGTTCTAAAGGATGGGTGAAGAAGAGTTGAGATTTTGAGGGGAGAAATGGGCACAGGTGGCAACTGGAAGGTGACAGTTCAAGAAAGATTTAATATACTTCTGTTGTAAAGAAAAAAAAACATCAAAATCTTGGAACAGATGGCTTGAGAAAATGGTAATATGTAGGTCAACAAAAGTGTTGAATTATAGGTGAAACAGACCAAAAGAAAGGGTAGAGTACACGGAAGGGTAGCTACATACTTGCTTACTACTGCACTTTTGCAGACCTGCTAGACATTGGTGTTCTGCCAACAATTTTGTAGTGTTGAAAGTAAGAGTGACATATGTAAAATATCATCCTGAGCCACACAGATGTAACTCTTTATGGCTTTAGTAAAAGATTTTACTGCAGGTAATAGTAGCAGTTCTGATAACTGGTACTTGTGAATCCTGAGACAGAAACTACTTTAGAATAAGGAATGTATGTCTCATACTGCAGTGGTATGCATCTCTTTTCTGCTTCATTATTCAACATAATCCACACCCTGATTTTAATTATTTCAACTATAGAAATGCTTATTCTGTAATAGTATAAACCGGAAGGAAAAAACACAATGCAAAAAAATAAAACTATAGTTGCAGTGTTTATAGTAACATTCTTAAGGCTCCCTGTTGAAATGCTGAGTGCAGAGACGCCAGAAAAAAAGACTAAAAGCACAAGAGAAGAACGAATCTCAAAAACTGCTCTTCTCATTTAAACTTCTTTTTTTGCGGGGGGGGGGGGCAAGTTTTAAATATGTGCTGATCTTTGGGATGGTGAGTATATGTGTTTGTATATATACAGTGAACTGGAGGAATTCTAATATTCCTATCATTGGGCTTTATAGGTTCTTATGTTCATAGAGCCATAGGTGAGAAGTAATGCCAAAGAAGAGTGGGTCCAAACTGAGCCCTGTGGTGTACCAGTGGTAATGTTTTGCTTTTAGAAATGGAACTTGTGACTCTCACTACACGGGTTGAAAGGAGAAAGAGACTTTAAGTGCCTCCATTTTCATTTTTTCTGATTATACTGCTTTCTGCACTTAATATGTCATTTTTTTTCATTTAACTGCAATTATTTTAACTGTATTTGCTTTAATATTGCTACACACCAAGTGTGCTAGCTTGCACTGCATTTAAAGTATATTACCGGTCCCAGAAAGTCTGCTCTTCAATTTTTCCCTTAGATCTTGCTAGATTTCTTCTCTCTTCACTTTAATTAGCTTATTTACCTAGCACTTCATCAGGCTTTTTGTAGCAGTTATTGTAGCACACATAAGTGCTATCAGCACTAGATGTCCTATAAGGAAACAGCTCCAGTACTTAGTAATGATAACCATCCATCCTGGCATGTCTAAAGGTCAGTTTCCTGTGTTTTCTCCTATTAACCTGGTGAACTTGGGCATCCTGAGGCAGTGTAGTAACTGCCTCATGTACACAGACAACCCTTTCCTCTTACCTCCCAACACTCAGACTTGTGAGAGATGCGCTTATATCTCCAAATTGGAAGCCATGCACTCTCCAGCCAAGAACGGAATAGCTGGTCAAGAGAAGGTCAACACTTGCACTGCATCAAATGGAACACATAGCTCTCCAGAACACCCAACATCACAGCCCTCACATAAAAACACAAACTACACACCCACCTTCACGGAGGCTCTCAATAGAAATCTACCCAAACAGCAGAGACCTCCAAGGCAGAAATGTACTCGACCACCACAACACAACACAAACCACAAGACACATAGCTCACCTACACAGTGTGCCCCTCAACCTAAGCCCCTAAGGCAAAACAGCTTGCCCAATACAATAATCATAGGTGACTCAATAGTGAGGCACACTTATATCCCACACACTAGGCTGAAAAAGGAGAAGGTAACAGTCAGCTCTCTATCAGGTGCCAGAATCCGACACATAACACAGGCACTCAGGTCACTCCTCAGCAAGTACAAGTATGATTCTGTCATTGTCCATGTGGGTGTGAATGACCTGAGATTCACTTCCCTGGACTACATGAAAAGAGACATGACCCTAGCCCCCAGCAGCATCCTACCGTCACCCAGAATGATACCGCAGTACAAACAGAAAATGATTGACTTCAACAATTGGCTAAGTTTCTGGTGTCATTCTCAGGGGATCAAGTATCTGTCTGCTTGGGATGACATGACTGACAGACCTCGATGCTTTGCCAGAAATGGCCTGCATCTTTTACCCCTAGGTTTCCGGGTACTGGCTAAGACTCTTGCCACCTCTATAGTGCCTTTTTAGGCAGTGTTCCAAAGACCAAATTACCACCATTACAGCTATAAATAAATGCAATCTGAGGGTCATGCTGCTCAATGATAGAAGTCTAAATCTCAAGATGCACTCGCTCGAAGCACTCCTCAAAATGGAGAACATTGACATTTGTGGTGTAGCGGAGACCTGGTTTAAAGCAGCAGAAGACACTACTAGTGCTACCAGGCTATAACTCATTCCACACCTTTCGGCCCCAGAACATGGACCGAAGCTCCAAAGGCAGTGGTGTCTCCATATTCATAAAGGATATGCACACCTCCAGACTAGTAGCCCAGCATAATGCATCTGAGATACTCCAGGTACAACTAACATTGGTAAGATGGCGATTCAGGTCGTAGCCAGCTATAGGTCCCCAATCATGTCCCAAGACTCTCACTCCACATTCCTAAGCACCCTGGAAACTATTAAGATCCAAGCCAGCACTCTCATACTAGGTGACTTCAACTACCCCTCCATCAGCTGGGAAAACTACTCATGCACCAATGCACTGGCCCAGCGCTTCCTGGAATTCATCAATTCCAGTGCCCTGGACCAGCTCATTCTTTCCCCCACTAGAGGAAGCAACATCCTTGACCTGGCTGTTACTAACATGGGCAACTGTTGCTCTCCATCATTAGTCAGTTCCTCCCTGGTTAGATCCGACCACAAACTAATCACCATGGAAATCCACATCTCACCCACACCCCCAGCAAAGGTATCCACCATGAAAACTTCTCCAAAGCTGACTTTGGACTCCTAAAAAGAGAGGTAGCTAACTTCACAGCACCCATGCCAATGGAAAATAGATGCATGACTGCCAAGCCTACACCAGTGCACTGCACAAACACGTACATAAATGCATGGAACTAGCCATACCCAACAGAATCAAGATGCTCTCCTCCAAAAAAGGAAGCCAATCTGGTGGCCCCCTGCCATTAATAAGCTCTACAACAGAAGGAAGTAACTGTTTCAGAAAAAGGTGAAGTCCCAAGACTGAAAAAATTCCCTTATTAGCCTCAACAAAAAGTTGAGATCCCTCATCAAAACCGCCAAAGCTAGCTATGAAGGCAGAATTGTGACAGACACTAAAAACAACCACAAAGCCTTCTATAGTTATATCAAGACTCTCCATGGCAATACCCAGATTTGCTCTGAATTACTGCACAATGGTACCTCCTGTACTGAGCCAACAGATATTACCAACATACTGGGTGACAGATTCAGTGCCAACTTTATCCCTCTCTCCCCCCCAAAGGACCAATCTCAGTACCGGAAGAATGCCAGGCACCCAGCATTACTGCAGCACAGGTTAAAGCTGCATTATCCTAGGCTAAGAATACAGCTTCCATGGGACCCAACAATATCCATGGCTGTGTTCTACATGAATTACAAAGTGAGCTTGCCCCACATCTGTGTGCCCTATTCACTCACAGCCTCATCTCAGGCTTTGTCCCTACCGAATGGTACACTGCTACACTCATCCCTCTCCATAAAGGAGGAATGACTACAGACCCTAGAAATTATCGCCCCATTAGTCACAAGGATATAGGTAATACCCAAACTCTATATCCCACACAATTTGGTTTTGTGAAAGGTAAATCATGCCTGCTCAACCTGGTTGACTTCTTTGAGTCAGTCAAGAGCTGTGGATGAAGGTAAGGCAGTTCATACAGCCTACCTCGATCTGGCCAAGGCCTTTGATACCATTCATCACTCAGAAATGATTGATAAACTCACCAAACTAGGCATCAGCCCATATATCGTTAGGTGGGTTGCAAATTGGCTCACAGATAGAACCCACAGTGTGAAAGTAGCAGACTCCAAGTCAGACTGCCGACCAGTCACAAGTGGAGTCCCACAGGGATCAGTCATGGGTCCTCTCCTGTTTATCATCTACTTCTCAGAAGTCTAGGCCAACATGAAGGGACTCTGGCTGACCAAGTTTGCAGATGACTGCAAGTTGGGATCCATTATTAACTTCCCAAGTGATGCAAACATCCTACAGAAAGGCCTCAGTGAGACCAGTAACTGGTGTCGATACCATGGCCTTAAGCTTAATGCTAAAATGTGCGTTGTCATCCCCTTTGGGAAAACTCAGTTCCCACTAATTACCACATCGATGGGAGCCCACTGATCACTGAAGGCGTTACAAGAGATCTGGGGACACAGGTTGATAGCAACCTCTCCTTCAACCACCACGTTGCCAGTGTGGTCAGAAAGTCCTTCTACGTGGCACATCTCATTACCAAGGGTTTTGCATCCAGTAAAAAAGAGGTCATCATTTCTCTTTACTCTTCCCTCATTAGACCAATCATAGAGTAAAATGCCCCATTTGGCATATACCTCACTAGACACCTGCAACAGCTGGAGAGGCCACAAAAGTACCTCATGAAGAGCATCCTAGGCCTTAAACACATGTCCTACATGGACAGACTCAAAAAACTCCAGTTATTCTCTGTCTCATATCATCTACTAAGAGGCAATCTCTGCTTGACTTAAAAGCCATGTCTGACCCAGCTATGTTAGAAATACTACATCTAAAGAATTCCTAATCCTTCCGCACCAGACACTCCAGAGACCTCAACCTCATTACCACAATCAACAGAACATGCTGGAGGGACAGGTTCATAACCCAGAGGTTGCCCATGCTCTGAAATAGACTTCCTATACATGTCATGCAGAGCACCTCACTGCCCCTCTTCAAGAGAAATCTTGATGAGTGGATGGGAAATAGAAAGTTCACCCCAGGGATCACTCCAGTGGCTGTTCTTGATAGAGGCACTGGGAACTAACATCAGGCAGCACAATGCCAGGGAACTTCTCTAGGCTAGGCTTTGTAAAGGCTCCAGGGCCATTAGCCTAGTACACACCTATGAACCTAAGAACAGCCAGTTAGCAATCAACAGCACAACATAAGGATTTCTATTCAAATGTACACATTTGTCCATAATGCTTGCTTGGGGAGTAGTGACAAAGGCCTTGGCTAAGTCCAGATATGTTGTATGTACTGCATAACCGATATCCACTGCTTCTGTAAATTTATGAAAGAAGTTAACGTGATTAAAGAGGCACAACCATCCTTTGACAAAGTAGAATTGATGAAGGACCAGGGTTAAGATATTAATGAAGTCTGAAATAATATGCTCCACAGCTTTAACTGTGAGGCTAGTGAGACTAAGAGCTCCATTTTTATCAGGGTCTATGGCTCTTCCTCCCATGTGTAATAGTATTACAATGGTTGTCTTCCAGGCTTCAGGAGTGTAACCAGTAGAAAGTTGTAGATTAAAGATGTTAAGTATGGGTTTGAATAGGCCATATTTCACACTGATAATTAGGTAGCCTGGTGTGTTACCTGGATCCAAGGATGAGGTACTATTAGCTTTTAAGAGTTCTGAAGGAACTTGTCCCATAGTAATTAAAGGGAGTGGTTGTGACTGTGAAATCTGTGGAATTGCAATAACTATGGATTTAGTAATATTGGCACTAACATTTTCATCTAGGATATTAGTTATTTCCCCTGAGTCAGAATGTACAGTACTAATGTGGTATAGCTCTAAACATTACTGGGAGTAGGTTCTTCATTCCCTGATGTAGTTAAAGAAAGCTTTGTAGTTAGTGGCTATTTTAAGTTCATATTCATCTTTGAGCTTCCTAATGGTTTCCTTAAGTTCTTTTCTAGTTTGCATAAGCATGCTCTTAAAGTAAGTAGAATGAAGCCAATTCTAAGCATTAAGTAGTTCTTTTCTCTTGTTATATAATCTATTTAAATAGATATTCCACCATAGAGGTTTGCTGTTAAGTTTCACATTATATTTGGCATACATGATATGCATGGAGGTGTGCATAAAGTGCCCATATTTGGAAGGATAAGATCCAGGACACTGGGGTCTCTAGTTGGATGGTTAACTAATTGTGAAAGGGATTTAGCATTTCTGATGTCAAGGAAGTATTAAGCACACCAAAATGCTAGAAGAGCAAGATGAATAAAATTCTTATTTTAGATTCTAGTTCTCAGTCTAGCATGAACTTTGTTTCCTTCACATGACTTGCATTCATTCATCTTCAACCTCAGTTTAGCCTTCCAGCCCTTCTTTGATCACTTCCAGTACAGCCTCTTCATCTCTTAATGGGTTTACTTTCTTTAAATGAAATTACATTTAAATGAAAGTCACTTACCCAAGTTCATTCCTCTGAAGCGGCATTACACCGAATGCACGGACTGCCAAATTCCTTTCCCTGTGAAAGGAACCACTTGGCCACCATGGTGAACTTTGCCCTCTCTTCAGTTTATTGTGATCTCAAAGTTGTTATATTTAAGTGGGGGAATGAAGCCCTCCACTTTGGTTGGCTTACGTTTGCTCCATTTCTGTTTATCAGCATGGTGGCCAAGTAGTTCCTTTCACAGGGAAATGCCGCTTTGGAGGAATGAGCTTGGGTAAGTGACTTTTGTTTAAACGTAATTTCATTTAAAGAAAGTAGACCCCTCTTAATAGGTCTTTTTACCAGAATAATCTTCCTTAACTCTTTTCCTGCACCATTTTCCCAAACACATTCTTCCTGCTAATAACTGAGCATCTGCTGGTGGTGCGTGAGTGCCTGCTGTACTGTTGTAATTAATTATGTAACCAACATTAGGAAAGTTTCTCAAGTTTAATTGCTGCTATTCCACCTTTTGTCTGTGAGTTTCCTACCCTGTGAATTAAACTGCTGTGTGAATCAACTGACCCAACGGCACACTCAGAACTAGCGCTGCTAGCAATTTAATGTTTAATTGCTGCTAATCTACCTTTTGTCTGCGAGTCTTTAACACTGTGAATTAAACTGCTGTGTGAACCAATTGACCCCACAGCACACTCAGAACTAGCACTGCTAGCAATTTAATGTTTAACTGCTGCTATTCCACCTTTTGCCTGCAAATTTCCTACTCTGTGAATTAAACTGCTATGTGAAGCAACTGACCCCACAACACACGCAGAATTAGCACTGCTAGCAAATTAATGTTTAATTGTTGCTATTCCACCTTTTGCCTGTGGGTTTCTTACACTGTGAATGAAACTGCTCTGTGAACCAACTGGCCCCGCTATTTAATGTATGTTCACTTAAATATTGTTATACATTAGTCTCTGCTTCCACAATTGTGAAGCGCAGAACACCATCAGGATGCTGTAGTATTACCTTCCTTATTTTCTCACTAGCATTTCTCAAGCCTGCCCTTCTCATTCTACTACAACTAATTGACACTTACTTAGAGCTCAGAAATTTAGCCTATATTTTAACAGCTGCTTCAGAAACAGTAATTTTACTTCACCCTTCCATATCATAAGCTCTCTAGAATTATATCCCCCTCTTCTAAGTTGTTCCTGTGTTTATGGTGTTCTTACTGTAGTTGCCAATCAGTGTCTATCTGCTCTGCTGCCCTTCACTGCTTCTCTCTCTACATTTACCTGCAGTGTTTCCTCTGCTGTGAAGAATCAAACAGTACCTTAGGTTACCTACCTTTCTGATAGTTTTTTGGCACACTGCAAACAATTTGAAGTGGGTACAGCCTGCTTGGTCTCACTCTGCTTCCCTACCCTATCCCCATTCCCACCCACCCCCACATGCACTACATTTATATTCTAACCCCGTTGACCACACTTCCTTTCCCCACCCAACTTCCTTCCAAATCTTCCAATCAACAAACACTTCCTCCATAGTTAAAATAACCAATCAGTTTAAAGACCTGTACCTACTTGTACTTCATCTCAACTTCATTCAATTATTCAGTCTACAACCAGACTACTTCCCTTGCCTGCCACATTATGTCCCCCTAAACCTTATATTTTCTAACACCTTCCTACTAATTATACTTACCACTCCCTTTCTCCATCTTACTTCCATTGCCACCTCTTATCAATGCACTCTGATGCACAGTACTCCTCACCTATTTCCTACACCCAAACCAATCACTCTGCTACCTATTCTTTCCATATTGCCTCTTCACTTTATCATCTTTCTGACTACACCTTGCACAAAATAAAAATATTCTCTCTAGCCACACTCCCCCTTAAAACCAAAACAAAAAACTACCTCCATTATGACCACCACATTTCTCTTAAATTATGTATTCTAAACCTACTACTGTCAGACAACATTCATCCCAACCCAGGACCTGACCTCAACTTCTCTCTCTCTCTCTACTTACTCCTGTCACCCTCCAATCTCCACCTGAACACAAATTCTCTGACTCTCAAATGCACTTCCACCAAAAACATATCTATTCTATCTATGAATCTCCCCTTTCCATGCCTAGATCTTCTGACACACCCCTGATATTCTCACTCTCTCTGAAACTTGACTTAAGCCTCACATATCCAACTCAGAATGTCTTTCCCCAGGCTATAAAGTCTTCTGTAAAAATAGACTAGAGGAAAAAAGGCAGAGGTGTTGCTATTCTCTACTCTAATCAGCTCTCCCTCTACAGCCTATAAATCTGTCCTCCAAACACTGCTCATTTTAGTTTTTCATTTAGTACTGCACAGTACTCATTGTTAACTGTAAACTAAACAATCACAAGAAGCTAGCTATTGCTTCTATTTACATCTCCCAGATAATAATATCCCTATTCTGGATCTTCTTCTCTCCTGGATCTCTCAGTCTATCTCTAATGAAACAGGTGAATCTAACACCAACTGGAGTGCCCTTGACACTGATTCCTCTAACACCTCTATGGCTTTTCTCAGCTAATCACTATCCCTACTCATCTAAATAAACACTCTAACTCTGGCTCCATTCTTGACTCGGTCCTCAACTCCAATCCTAACCTCTATCACAACTCCTCTACCCTACCGGATATCCTAAGTCACCACATCCCAATTTCTTACTTAGACCCTCTCCCCAACTTCACAAACTTCAGCAATACAAGGACTGCCATAAACTCTCTAATTTTAACCCAGACATCTTCAACCACTTGCTCTCCTCAACCAATTGGTCCTTCCTCTATAACCTGCCCCTGGAGTGTGCAGTCATGAAATTTAACAATGTCTTTCTAGACACAATCAACTCCCTGGCCCCCATCAGGAAAATAAGAATCAAAAGTTATTTAACTCCCTGTTTAACAAAAGCCACTTGAACCCTAATGAACACGATAGACTGCGTGTGGAAAAAATGGAAATAATCCACATCTTCCACTGATCTTCAAACCTATAGAGAGCTCCATAAATTAAACCAAAAAACAGGTCACTCTCAACAAAGAAAACTTTTTTCAGCAACTTCTAAGCAATCTCCACTCTAACCCTGAAAAATTCTGGCAATCAGTTAATAAACTTCTACATCCTGTATGTCCCTCATCACCCAATCCATGCCCTAATAGCACTCCCACTGATACTGCTACCTTTCTAAATTCCTTCTTCATTGACTCTATCTGTAATCTAAGCAAAAAGGTTGCTATTAACTACCCCTCCTCCCCATCATTTTCCACAACTACCTCTTTCTGTTTTTAAACCAGTCCCTACAACCTATATCAAATTACTTCTTAGCAAATTTAAAACATGTTCTCCATCAGTCGACAACCTTCCTCCTCAATTCCTAAAAATTGCTGGTAATTCTATTGCTTACCCCATCTCCATATTAGTAAATAGATCAATCAAGAACAATATTGTACCTGACATCTGGAAGTAATTTTATGTCATACTTTTACACAAAGGTGGTATCTCAACTGACCCCTCAAATTTCAGGCCAATTGCCATTCTAGCTCCCCTGTCAAAAATTCTAGAAAAAATGTATCTATAAACAGCTGCTTGATTACCTTCTGCTAGAAATTCTTTTTACCTCTAGACAGCATGGTTTTCACCCAAAACACAGTACAGCTACTGCTCTGACATCCTTCACAAACTCTGTTGCTAACTCTGGAGACAACAATAAGCTAGTCTCCTGCCTGTTTCTGGATCTCTCCAAAGCCTTCAACACTGTATTTTACAGACTACTTCTGCCCAAACTAACTACCTTTAATGTCTCTAATTCTGTACTTTCTTGGTTCTCCTGCTTCCTCTCCAGTAGATCCCAAAAAGTTAAATGGCAATCTAACTTTTCTCCCTTCTTACCTGTACAAACAGGGGTACCCCAAGGCTCCATCCTTGGACCTCTGTTATTTAATATCTTTATTAATGACCTCCACTCTTCCTTGCCACTCTCTTCAGTTATATAATATGCAGATGATTCCACAGTCATCTCCTGCTCTGACAATATCTCCCATCTTCACACTCTCACCCAAGAGTCTCTGATATCAGTCAAAAAATGGCTAACTTCCAACCAACTTCTACTTGACCCTAAGATATCTAAACTTCTCCTATTCCTACCTGAATCTCTCCAACATCATAAAGCTACCTTTACTGTCTCCTCCCTAAATAACAGTGTCATCTCTGTTGAATCTCTTACAAAATATCTAGAAGTTATCATCGATGACCAGCTAAAGTTCGATCCCCATACTCAGCAGTGTATTAAAAAGACTCATCAAAAGTTAGGCCTGCTATACAGGCATAAAAATTCCTCACAAATGCTTCTAGGCTTTCCCTTGCACAAGCTGTCCTACTTCCCACCCTACTCTATGCAGGCCCTATTCCTACACACCTCCAATCCAACCTTCTATCTAAATTGGAACTCACCTATAACAAAATTGCTAGATTTGCCTCCAGCCACCCCTACAGGTGTCACCACTGTCTAGCCTTGAAAACCTACAGTGGCTGGAATTTCATCATCAAATCCTACTATCCCAGCTTCTCATGACTTATTCTGTCTTATGTGAACCCTCCTTCTGCCCCTCTCTCTTCCCTCATCCATCCCTACACTCCCAACCTTGCCCTCCATAGTTCTCAACAGCATCTTCTGCAGGTATATGTGCCCAATAAAAATATTGGCAAATTCCTCTACAGCTACTCAGTGGCAAAAGCCTGGACTAACTTACCACCTTGTGTTAGATCAGTCCTAAACCCTAACTCTTTCAAAACAGTTCAAGGATACCCTTCGTAAATCATGGTCATGCTTATGCAATCACCCTACTTAACCCCATTATCCCCTCCTCTTGTACTCCTCTAATTCTCTTGCAGCAACCATTCTCTGCTTCACTTCTTACAAATCATTAATAGACAGTTCTGTCACAGCCTACAGCACTGTGATCTGTGCCTTGGGATTACCTCCTGTATATAGTGTACATTCATAATTTATCTGTTGACTTTATTTTGTCTGCGTGTGACCAGTTTTAATTTCTCTTCTTAGTGTTGTATGTAACTTTTGAACTCTAATATGTTTTAAGACATTGTACATGTTCTAGCATGTTTTTTTCTCTGACTGTTGTATCATATTGCTTACTCTGTCTGTTAACATGTATTGTTAAATCTAAATTTTTTTTGTGTACTCTGTCATTTGATTACTTTTGTTTCATGTACTACTTGGAACTTTTCTCATCGGGCCTACACTGAAAAAGAGGTGATGCCCAGTCAGACTAACCTGGTTAAAAATGTGAAATAAAAAAATAAATAATACCTGCTTCTATACCAAGTTTTGCAAGTTAAAGATTGCTATTCATTCTGCAACCCCCCCCCCCCCCAGTATAATTACTGGGCACACCAAACCAGTCAGTCACAGTCTTTAGTAAGCATGAAGAAATGCTTTTTTTAAGATGACTGTAATTCCACAGGATATAGAGATTCTACCCACAAGTCATCTTACTAAAAATTGTCTGTATTAAGCGTCCTGTGAGTCTAGCTGTAAAAAAGCAGTTGTAGAGACAGAAAAATACAGGGTAGAAGATGAGATATCAGGCAGGCTAAATTCTGTTAAAGGATGCTAAAGAGTCCTTGGATTATTTGTGAAACTGATTTTGATAACACACAGGGGCTATTTGGCTCATATTGCTTCTGTATTTATTTGCTAGTTGGAATCTGCAGCTCCAACTTAACCATCAACTTATTGTGTCTTTTCTTCCAAGTTTTATTTTTTGTCACTCCACCCTCCCCATAGCTGACCATCAGTTGCTACTAATGCCTTCCCCCATCTTCCGATCACCAAAGCCAACTGCTCCCTAGCGTCAGGCAGTTAGCACAGGGGATTACGGCTATGAGGTGCTGTCTCTCTCCTTAGAAAAATATCTAAGAACTGTAAGCAGTACTCCAGATATGAAGAAGGATAGCTGTCTGTACTGAGGGAAAATATCATCTTGTTTTCTATTGGCAATGCTTCTCCTTTGGCCTTCTTGCAGTCCTCCAGACTTTTTGTCTCTTTTTCACATTAAGCCAGGTCTCTTTCCCCGTTGTTGTTACAACTAATCCCTCTCCATTTCCACTTCCAACTTGGAGCCTTTGGTTGTTTCACTTAGTTCAGTAAGGGGAGTCAGTGGCTTTGTGCTGTGATTACAGAGGTTTGTGTATTTTATTGAGATTGGATATTTTGATCTGAATAATATTTATCATTCAGCATTATTCACATCCAAGACAATTACCATCAAAAGATACACGTCTTAATTTTCACAAGTCCAGTAACACAGCTGCAGATGCCCTATAATCAAATCATATCACAAAACCATGGAACTCAGTCCTGTTCTCACATAGGTTAACTAATAAACTCCTCTCCTTCAAAACTTGATCTTAAGAAGTAGGTTCATAGGTATGTACTAGGCTAATGGCCCTGGAGCCTTCACAAACCTAGCCCAAAAAAATTGCCCTGGCACCGTGCCACCCGATGTTAGTTCACAGTGCCTCTATCCAGTAGGGCAACTGGAGTGATCCCTGGGGTGAACCTTCTGTTACCCATCCACTCATCGAGATCTGTCTTGAAGAGGGCTAGTTTGGTGCTCTGCTTGACATGAATGGGAAGCTTATTCCACAGTATGGGCAGTCTTTGGGAGATGAACTTGTCCCTCCAGCATGTTCTGTTGATTGTGGTAATGAGGTTATGATCTCTGGAGTGTGTGGTGCGGGGGGATTTCTTTAGGTGTAGCATTTCAAGTAGGGCTGGGTCGGACATGGCTTTGTAAGTCAAGCAGCGATCACCTCTAAGCAGACAATATTAGACTGAGAACAGCTGAAGTTTCTTGAGTCTGTCCATGTAGGACATGTGTTTAACGCCTAGGATCCTTTTTGTGAGGTACTTTTCTGGCCTCTCCAGCTGTTGTAGGTGCCTGGTCAGGTACATGCCAAATGGGGCGTTATATTCGATGACTGGTCTAATGAGGGATGAGTAGAAAGGGTTGATGACCTCTTTCTTTCTGGATGCAAAACCTTTGGTCATAAAATGTCCCACATAGAAGGACTTTCTGACCACAGTGGCAATGTAGTGGTCGAAGGTGAGGTGGCTGTCGACCTGGGTGCCCAGATCTCTTATGGTCCCTTCAGTGTTTAGTGGACTCCCATCAACATAGTAATTCATGGGAACTGAGTTTTTTCAAAAGGGAATGATAACGCATGGCATTTGGTTCCAGCACCAGTCAATGGTCAAAGAGAGGTCCTTTTGTAGGATGTGTGCATCACTTGGGGAGTTGATAATGACTCCTAGCTTGCAGTCATCAGCAAACTTGGTCAGGCAGAGTCCCTCTGTGTTGGCCTGGGCTTCTGAGAAGTAGATGCTAAAGAGGAGAGGGCCCAGGACCGAGCACTGTGGGACTCCACTCATGACTGGTCAGCAGTCTGACTTGGAATCCGAAACTTTCACTCTTCTGGGTCCTGTCTGTGAGCCAATTTGTAACCCACCTAGTGATATAAGGATTGATGCCTAGTTTAGTAAGTTTATCAATGATACCTGAGTGGGGAATGGTATCAAAGGCCTTGGCCAGGTTGAGGTAGACTGTATGAACTTCCTTACCCTCATCCACAGCCTTGATGACTGTCAAGATTGTTGATTTTCCTTTTGCTCAACCCCTGGGTAACCTCTCACAATTTAAAAATCATTTCTGACTGAACAGCTGTTAAGTAAACTAGCGTATATGTTTTCAACTCATACAGTTCTTCTAAACTATATGTAAATATTTCTAATATCACTCCATCTCCAATATATCTACATGAGGCTACTTTTCTCACTAATTTAGCAACTTTTGTCCCTCCACCATACACTAATTCTATCTTAACACTCTTGTTTAGCCTAAAACCCTTTGATTTACCCTCTCACTCATCTTCTACTTCTTTCCACCCTTAATTTCTTGTTTCTATCAAACTTCAGTTCATCTCTACCACTAGCAGGAAATAGCACAATTGTACTACTGTCTATTCCATGATCATGCTATCTCTTCCACGATCATATACCACTATGTGTTCCACTACCGCGTTTTCTAGTAAGTACAGTATGTAATCACTACTAAATATTCCACTTCCTCTTTGTTAGCCTATACTATGCACCACAAACCTCCCTAATACATATAGTGTAACCTATTAATACATTCAGTTGTGTTTTTTAATCGGTCTCAACCTGAGCAATTCCTGACATTTCTGTCAATGACTATAATTCATGTACATTATTTGTATATTTATTATTTGTAAATATCTGATGTCTTGATTCTATTCAATTTTGTGTGTGTGTGTGTGTGTGTGTGTGTGTGTGTGTGTGTGTGTGTGTGTGTGTGTGTATATATATATATATATATATATATATATATATATATATATATATATATATATAAAAACATTGTAACTGTACATTTAATGACATTTGTTATGGATTCATGTTATATTTGTAGTGGCTGTGGAGCTTTTCTCCTGAGGCCTCCTCTGAAAAGGGTTTTTTCCTGCCTAGTTGGATTTACCCAGTGAACAAATTATAAAAAATAAATAAATAAATAAATAAATAAATAAATAAGCCAAAATACTTTTATACAACAGAAAACCACTTGGTAAATGCTACCTTTCAGCTTGTGTCAGTTAGTACTTACTTTGAACCAGCAAAATTTACAGACAGTCCTTTACATGTCTTCCCTTTCTCTTACTGGTAGTTCAGTTATGAGACTGTACCAACATGTACTTTGGGGTGCATAAACAGCAAAGTGCAATGAGATTAATTTATGTATCAGATCCAATTATGTTTGAGAAGGTGCAGTAATTAGCTTAAAGGTTTAGAAAGGACATAGTAGGGCAGCAGATAAGATGACATTTTTGCTGATCAAAATGTCAGGTTAAGTGGCTACATGATTTAAAACAAATGACAAAATAGGGTTAAAAATTACTGTGCACAACAAAAAAAGACATTTTTGGAAATATTTGTACTGTATTATGATTGTGTGTGAAAGAAACCATGTTTACATATCAAAGGAAGTTATTAAGGTTCAAATATTACAATAAATCAATATGCAGTGAACCTGTAAGTATCAATAAATATGTGTGTGTGTGTGTGTGTGTGTGTGTGTGTGTGTGTGTGTGTGTGTGTGTGTGTGTGTGTGTGTGTGTGTGTGCATTTCTGTAAATGGGGGCATGATTGCAGGTATCTGGATATTAGTGTAGTCATGTAAATGGGGGTTTGAGTGTAGTGTGTGTGTGTGTGTGTGTGTGTGTGTGTGTGTGTGTGTGTGTGTGTGTGTGTGTGTGTGTGTGTGTCACTATCTCTATATGTTTGTAAGTACATATGTAAGTATATATTGTGGGTTAGTAGGGGGAATAATGAGTTCCTAATAAGATGTTGCTTCACGTGGCTTTGTCATATTTCTGAATCACATTATGTCCCTGTCATGCTATTGGACATTGCAGGTAAGGGTCAGCAAAATGTTCCATTAGACAAAACCTGAGCAATAGGGTCATCTAGGAGTAAGGAGATCTCAGAATCATTATTACAGTTTAATCGCAAGATGACTTTATGGGAAATGGCAATGTTAACATCTGCAGCAAAAAGAACTGTGGACAGCACCTTGCAAGAAAATGGAAGTGTGCAGTGAAATGAGAAGTCATCAAGTAATACTTGGACGATTTTCAACTGAGGTTCCTAGAAGAATATTAATCCACAGATTGGAAATGTATTCTACAGTAAAACTTAAGGCACATCAGCAAAAGAGTTTATATTACTAGGCATGCATAATTTATTACATTAGTAAGTGTTTAAATGTGATTAATCAATTTATGTGAGAGTTAAAGTGCTGGTTAAGTATAAAACTTGGTCAGCTGACAAAGGAGTTAAGGTATTGGGAGCAAATAACTAGAGAGGGAAAGGTGATAGAGTATGATGAGACCACGTAGACGTTTGTACTGCAGGTTAGAGACTACCTTCCCTACTAGGGACTAATACCAGAGTATAGGCAAAGGAAAGGGATAGAGGAGTCCTAAGTTAAAGACACACTTTGGTAGGGTTTTTAATCAAATCTAAAGGGAAAGCTGCAGTTAAAGGAAGGGAATAATTAGTAGATCATATAAAATATTGCATGATAACTAGAAGAATCAGTCAGAGGAGGTTGAAAAGATTGGGAAAAAGAGACTGGGAAAGCTATTTACAAAGCAACAATGGGGGGACATATTTCTGGCTCCCAAGTATGCAACAAAGCCCAGAAGGTTTAGAATTTTTGCTTGGAAGAGTTTGCATAGATATTTTTGTACCCCAAGCAGACTTCAAAGAATTTTTCCTCTGGTTGATAGCAAATGTCAAAGGTATGAAGGGTAAAAAAGAGATAACTGGGAACATGTTTTGTGGGAGTGTAATGAGCTGACAGATTTTAAAAATTCCATACAGAATACTCTATCAAAATATTGGGGGAAATGGTTGTAACTAAGGAAATTTATTCTTTTGAGCTGGGACACAGGATCTGAATTACTTAGACACAGTAACATTTTAATACGTTTAATTATGTTGGCTATCAAAAAAAAAGCAATAACTAGAAAATGGAAATTAAAATCTAAACCAACTGTATTTGAAGAACTGAATATTGTAAGAGAGATAAAGTAGAAAAGGGAAAGCTCAAATTACATAGAAATAAATGGAATGTGTGGGAACAGCACATGCAAAATAATGTTCAGGAGTAGGAGTGAGGTTTAAGAGAAGGCAGGAACTGAAAAATGTATGTAATGTTGGACTAAATGAGAGTGGTATAAATATGTATAATCTATATATGTAAATGAAAAACATTAATCTGGTTTGTTTTCTAAAAATGTATGCATGGCTATGTCTTAAGTGATAATTTAATAAAGGTACTTAAAAAAACACTTGGTCTCTTCGGAAATACAGGTCAGAGAGCTTACAATGGAGAACTGAGGGGAGCTGAATTAACTTATTTTACTTCCAAGCTTAATGTGTCACATTTTCAAACATTTGGGATGTTTTAACTGTTCAAGTAAATGTGAATCAATTTTAGAAAAACAAAATGCAATGATTCAAGATAATATATCAAGGGAATTATAGGTAAGTAGAGTCATGCTGAATAATCCCATTTGTTATGATAGTAAGACAAGTCATATGTAAGAGTAAGTGGGTTTATTTGTGACAAATTATAAGTCATATTAAAAATTGTTGCTACATGTCAACAATGACTTTGAAAAGACTGGAACAGTATATTCATATGGTATATTCAGTTATACTTTTCCTGTTAATGTAACAGTAATTACAAGCCAATTAATATCATATTAAGAAAGTCTAACTGGGGAATGCTATTTAAGTCTGTTAATGCAAGATATTAAAATACAAAATGTAAAAATTGTTATTGTTAGTACTATAATGACCTAGTATGTTTTGTTATAATATGACCAATTATAATGAACCTATGAATGCTAAAGTGCTGGGATTAGTGAGGGAGACAGGATGTAGTTTAAGGGGTCAGACTGGCCTACATTTGGGAGTTTGATCATAGTCTCAAGTGTCAGTAGGTCACTTGTGCCTTGAGTTTTGGCACAGTGATACAGGGGAGTGGAGCTGAAGCAGAGGTAGAGTAGCGTTCCCTGGGAGTACAGTTTTTGTGTATAAATGTGTATCTGTTTTATAATGTTAAGTGGGTTACATGTTTGATTTAGGTTTGAGATCTGAAACAGTTATTCACTGTGCCCTTGAAATTTAAAAGGAGAGATATTCACTGTTAAAGAATGTATTGCCAAAGAAGAATGCACTGGAGGGTGAAATGGTAACTAGTTTATGAGAGGAAAACGAGAAGCTGGACAACTGTAGTTATGGGCTAGATAAGACAGGCGATTCATACAAGGGTTGTGGTTGAAGTGTAGAAGAAAAAGATAAAGAACTTTAACTCATGTTTAAGATGTGGGGGGCAACTGTTTTTAGTTGAAATTTAAAGGGGGTTATGAATCCTGTGAAAATATATATAATTTGTACCTTAATTAAGAAGTAGAGCTTGGCAGTGGTAGCACAACAGGAGACTATTTTGGATCAGAAGAAGCATGGTGAGATAATTGGGGCAGGTTATGCCCAAGACAATCAACTAATTATCAATGGACAAGGAGAAGGGAACTGGCCATACTTCTAGCTAGGTACATTAGCTTTCAGATTGAGGAATGCAGCTCTGATCCACAAGCATGCTCTGTATTAATCAACAGTTGCTGGGCAATTCTTTATTTACCCTGGGCTCTGTTTATGATCCTCCAAAGATATAGACTAAGGAAATGCAGCATGTGATAACATAACTACTAATGTTCCAGTAGAGTTTGTAACATATATCATGGGAGACTGTAACTTATTAAATCGGTTAGGTTACCCAATATGTATAGTGGCTCAAGAAGGTTAACACTTACATACAGTTTTTTTTTTTTTGTACACTGTTGCTCCAAGGTGGGTCTGAGGGGTACAGTCCAGGTACTGATGTAAAGAGCATGGTTGTTTGAGAAGAAGGCATGAGGTGAGACCAGCTGTAGTTTCTTATCATGATCCAGTAAAAGTGTATATGGAGAAATACATGGGAGTGTGGAAAAATGAGGAGACTTCCAAAGTATTGGCTGGAAGAGGAGAGGTTTTATAATAGCAAGGAGGTTTTACAAATAAGATTATAGAAGCTGAGAGACAATTTGATAGACTAGTGAGATGAATGCAGGCTAAGGCCTAAACTTGAGATATTGTGTTATTTGCAAGAATGAGGGAAGAATACTATTAGCAAGCCAGTAAAGTTAAATAATTTCAAGAAAGTTTGTTAGCTTGAGTTAGGAGGAGAACCATGAGTTGGATAAGGCTAATCAGGCTTACAAGGAAACTAAAAAAAATAAATAAATAATAAAATCTGTGAAGACAGTGTAAGAACAGCTGCCTAAAAATCATAAATGGGACAATCAAATATTTGGCATGTACTTTCATTTTTTAATTATGCTAAAATCTTCATCAGACCAACCCAACATGATACATTTAAACCAATGCATAAGCATCATATGTCAAACAGGAACTGATCAAAACATATTTCACTGTGTATATTGTTCAAAAAATTTAGTTTTTTTGAATTAGATGCATTATATGATATGCATTGTAGGGTTGATCTTAGCAGCATGCTAGAGTGTAAAGAAGTTTGATGGTAGTTTGCTTTAGATGCAGATAAATGTCTATGTCTAAATGAATGTATCAATATTACATTTTTTTAAATCATACATTTAAATTCATAATTCAAGTTTTGTAATAATTTTTTTATCTGTGTATAGCATTATTTCTGTTAAGAACATAAGATTGATTTACTAATTTGTACAGCATTTTGATTGGTTCCTGGTGAACATGTGATGCTTATGCATTGGTTTAAATGAATTGTGTTAATTTGATTCTGGATGGTCTGAAGACGTTCTTATCATAATTAAAGAATGTAAACAGTTACTAAATATTTGATTATTTTTCAGGTGGCATATTTTGTTTTTTTAGTTTTCTTGCACCTGCTTTGTGTGCTGGATTGCTGGATTTTTTTAGACTTACAAGGAGAGTTTGGATAAGAAGATATGGTTCAAATACTAGCAATAACAGCAATCTTTCTTTCTAACTTGCCTCAGACAATAAGATATAAAATCACTAACCATAAAACAATGTCGACAAAAAGTGAAAAGGGCTGTATCCAAAATAAGAAAGCTAGATGATGAGTTAACTAGGGACCCAAAAAGTACTGGGGGATGATTAAGAGATCTTATTAATGGCTGCATGCTAAAGACTAGAATAAGGTAACAGACGAAAGGAGTAAGGAAATTGTAGACCTTCTACTTGAGGAAGGTGACAAAGCTGAAATGATGAGGGCATTTATAGTGGAAAATATGAAAACAGTATTACAGTGACAGGGTAAAAGGAAAATCTTCTGGGTTAGACAGGCTACCTCTGGAACTGTGGAAGGTGGAGGGAGAGAACTTACATAAAATAAGAAATTTAATGAATAAGGCTTTGAAAGAGAAGGAAGTTGTGGACTTATGGCACAGCATTATAATTTTGTTGATCCCAAAATAAGGTATCTTTGCTGCTGTTTTACAGGTCAGTATCAGTAGTGAACCATGACTATAAAATCTTTATGCCCTTGTTTTCAGTCTGACAAGAATAAAGTCAAGATTAAAACATGACAATTAATGTGGCTTTGTAGGAGAGCAGCAAACCTTTGATAATATATTGAACATTCTCCTGTTGTTTCAGGATGCTCAGGACAAGGGGAAAGTAATGTTGTTTATATGTTTGCTTTTGTTTATTGGGAAAGTCCATCTGGGAATTGCAATGTCCATTTTCAGTGAACGTCCAGGGTGAAAAGCTCCAAAACAAGGACAGAAATACTTTTTTGACAATTCAAAAGAAAAACAGTCGATAATAATTATTTACAAAGCATATCAGATTAAGGAAATACATGTTTTCAAGATAATTTTAGTAAAATAGAAAACACTATATTAAAAATATGTATTATAGCCACAGTGGACTTCACGCTGTAGTTGTAGTACATTTGCATAGTTTATTAGTTGCCAGATGATATTTAGGGCAAATTTAAATTGTTGCAGATTATTTAACAGCCTGATATAGTTTAGAAGCTTGTTCCATGCCATGGAGATGGTGACAGAGAATATTAAGTTCACCATAATAATTATTTGATTTGTTAGCAACAGTTAGTTTACGTTCTGAGGATCTTAGGTTATATTTGGTGCATGCCATTGGATAAGATTTGACAGTGAGGGTGTTTTAAGTGGATGGTGAAGTATTCTGTGTGATGTGAGTAGCAGGGAGAGGGTGATGTGTTGAGGAAGTTTAAACCAGTTAAGTGTATTGAGTGCATTACAGTAGTGGGAGTGGTTTGGGAGGCTGCAGGTGAATTTGCTAATTTTGTTGTAAGTACTTTCTTGTTTGTGTTTGGTGGAAGAGTTGAGATTTGTGAATATTATTGAGGCATATAGGAAAGTGGAAAGGAGAAGGGAGATGGCAACTATTATTCACTATGATCAATTATCAGCTGCTTTGCAGTGTATTTTTTGATTGCAGTGTCAATGTGCAGATCAGATTTTAACTTGTTATCAATGATAACTCCGTAATTTTATGTTGGTGATCTTTTCAATGTGTGCGTTGTTTGATGAGGTAATATTTAGGCCAGTGTTGTTTTGATTTATGATTTTTGAAGGAATAGGATTTGTTTGGTTTTAAGAAATTTATTTAGCCAACATTTTGTAGAGGTGAAAGATTCCTATGTGATGGTTCCTAAGGTGGAAAGATTTGGGGCTGAGAAAAATAAAGTTGAATCATCAGCATATTGTGTTATGGTAGCAAGTTTTGATTCCTTGTGCATGTCATTAATGAAGACATTGATAAGGACTGGCTCAAGTATGGGGCATTGTGGAACTCTTATAGTGCTTGGAAGGAAGGTGGAGTGGGAGTTATTACATTTTACAGACTGGGTGTTATTGTTTAGGTAGCTGGTGAACCAGCAAATCGAGGGAATTGTGAGGTCTATAAGATTTAGTCTTTGGAAGAGTAGTTGATGTGAAATGGTGTTGAAGGCTTTTGACAAGTCCAGGAAAAGGGCGCAGACAAACTTACCTGCGTTTTTACTTTGATAATATCTTAGAAATGTAGCAGGGCAGTTTCGGTGTTGTGTTGGGGTTGTAAGACAGGCTGGGTAGGAAAAAGCAATTCGTTATCAAGTAGAAAGGCTAGGAGTGGATGATGTATGCATTTTTCATCTACTTTGGAGAGGAATAGAAGGATTGCTATAAGAAAATAAATTGACAGTTCAGAGGATGTGCCATCTTTGTGTAATGATATTGTGAAGGACGCTTTCCATAGGGCTTGGATGTAGTTTTCTGATATGAAGTGTTTGTTGAATTTGTCTGCAATGGGTTTTCTGCCTGGCTTTAGGAGGTTGTTTAAATTTTGCCAAAATGTACTGGGTTTTTTGTATGTATGGTCTGGTTAGTGGAGAAGAAGTTCTTTTTATCGTAATACACTTGTGTCTTTGTGTGGTTTCTGAGGCACCGATACATATCTAGGTAGGACTAGGTTTCTGAGGCACCGATACATATCTAGGTAGGACTGGGTTCTAGTTTTGTGTCATTGCTTCTAGTTGTTATCTCTGTCTTTCATGGGTTGTTTAGTTTGGCGGGTTAACCATACAGCAGAATTTATTTTCACACTTTTATGTCTTAATGGGTCTTGTTGGTTTAGTATGGGTAAGAAGGAGTTAGTGAAGTGACAGACATCTTCATCTGGAGGCAGATATTTCAGGGGTTCCCAGTCTCATTGTTAAGTATGCTGTTAAATATGGATTTATCGAAATTGGTTTAAGTTTCTCACAGAGTTGAAGTATAGGGGTTTGGGAGGCTTGTAGTATTCTGTGTTGATGTAGGTGGGTGATGATCACTGAGAGAGACTAGAAGGGTGCTGGTCAGCTTAATGTTTTTTAAAGGTTGGTTGAGAGTATGCAATCTAATATGGATGTTTTTTGATACTTTGCCAAATCAGGTTGGTTGTTGGATCAGCTGTGTGAAATGACAGATATTATTATTATGACAGATTGGGAGTAGAGTTAGGTTTGTTAGAGGTCCAGTCTATGTTAAGGTCATCTTGTAGGATGGTTTTTTGGTTGAAAGTAGATGATAAATAGCCAAGTATGTTTTTGGTAATCTTGGCATTTTGGGGGGAAGGGAGATGTAGTCAGCAACAGTGATTATGGATTTCTGATTGTTTAGGTGGAAATTAGATATTAGTATTTATTTATTGCTGTATTGTGGAATAGTTATAAGGTGGTTATGGATTTGAAAGATGTCTTGAAAAATGATGGACACTCCCCCAGCCCATTTATCTATTCAGTCTTTCCTAATAATAGTGTCTTCTTTAATTTCAAGTATTAATATGGTTTCAGTGATAACTAATATTTGACATTGATGTAGTTCAATCCATGCATGAAGCTTTGATATCTTAATGCAGATTCTGAGGCCTCTGAGATTATATATTTGTTTTATATTTTTCTTTTATTTATATATTTGTATTATATATTTGTAGGCTGGAGGAAGAAACTGGGGTCTGTTGTGTTTTAAAGGATTGTTGAAGAAGGAAGTTTTTATGTAAGAGGTTTGAGTGGGTTGGGTGTTGGTTTTGTTTAGATGGGGTTAATGTTGAGCCAGGGTTGGGGTGTACATCTCTACCCTCTATTGGTTTATTGGGGTGGATGGTGGTTTTTTGAGGTTATGGAGAAATAGTTCTGGTACTTGTTTTGAACTGCAGTGTAAGTTTTTTATTTGGTGTAGGTTAGCAATGTATGCTTTTGAGTAGGATTTTGTCTCTGCTGAAGAGAGATGGCCAGATTGGGGAGCTGTATCTGTGGATGGGGGCAAGTAGGTTTTTGTGGTGGACATAGTTTGAGTTTAGGTAGGGCATGAGTCTTAAGTAGTTAATTGGTTTAGGATGGTTAAGGTTCCCATTAGGGAAGGTGGATGTATATGCATGTTGGGAGGTGTGAAATAGTTGTATAGAAGAGCATTAAGAGGAAATGAGTGGAAGAAAACTACAAAAGATATTGGGATGCACCTATTAGGTAGGAGGGTTGATTAAGAAAGATAGGGAAATGATTGTTGATTTCTGATTTGTAATTAATTGGTTATTTCTAAGGTTTTGGTTGACTATACTCGCTGGTATGGTTAGTGAAGAATCAGGTGATATATTTTGGCCAGTAGAATTTATGGTATGTGGGGATGAGTGTGGGTCAGGTGATATGCTTTGATCAATACATTTAATGATGTAGGTGTGGATGGAGGGAATAGCAAAGCCCTCATAGTATTTCTCAGCCTTGATCCCCTCAGCCATGAAAGCAGAGAGGAGCTAGTCCCCAGAAAAAAAAAGAGGTCCTGAGCTGTGATAATGTACAACAACTCTTTATTCAACAGCAGGGTAATCGAACCCTGATGTTACTTCCTATTTTTCTAGAGAGCTGCTTAGTTTTAGGGAGAAACAGATTGGAATGCAGTATATGTCTCGAGGATGACCAGGGAGAATAGATGTGAGTGATAGCTGTTAAATACAGCAGTAACAGTGCATTTAATGTATTGTTTAGCAGTAAGGTAAGACTAGCTGGATGTGGGAGACACTGGCTCTGCTGGTTTATCTAATAGCAGTTGGATATGAGTCAGTATTTTCTTGCTCTATTATTATGTACTCTTGGTTTAAACTGTCTCAAGAGATGGAATAATTGGGATGGGCAAATCCTGTCTGAAAGTTGGCTGGGAGGGATATTTTGACTCCTAACAGTAGTGGGAGATAGCTAGTTCTCTTAATAGCAGTTGAACCTAAGCCATTATATTCTTGCTCTATTAATGACTACTCTTTCTTTTAAACTTTCCTGAGAGGTGGAATAATCAGGATGGACAAATCTTGCTTGAGAGGCAGCTGGGAGGGATATTCAGACCCCTAGCAGTAGTGGGAGATGGCCAGTTCTCCTGTACCATGCAGCTGTATTCTTGGAGGAGGCTCTAGATTAAGTGCTCTATGAGGTAGGGTAGTGAGCAATATGGTTTTAAACAGGTAATACTATTGTGATGGCTCTTACAGGGTGAGTGAATGTATGGAAAATGTCCTGATAAGTAGCTGTGTCTTTAAGCAAGTTTGTGATGAAATTAAAAAGTGGGAGCAGAACAGTGAGATTAAATGTGTGGATCTGGGAGTGGCTGGGGAATTGGGGGTGTGAGGGAAGTGAAAAGTGCCACACCTCCCACATTAGTAGGAAACAATCAATCTGGGCCTTTTCAAGCCTAGTGATTCTGCATACCCAGCCCAAAGGTAAACAAATGGCCTGATGCAGAGTTTTGCTATGGCTGTTAAAAGACAGAAATTAAAAGTGAAGATGCACCACTGTAAACTAGTGATAAGGCAATCCCTGCAGAATGAGGAACAGTACAACTGCACTGACATACTACCAGGTGCTTAAGAATGCTGAAACATTAAAACAGCCCACACAGGGAGAGATTACATCAATAAAAACATAGCAAGCAATGTATGCCCCCTATACATGCAGCCTTGGCTGTGGCAATATTCTTAATACTCAAACTCTGAGAAAAAGGATACAAAAGCAGCTACTACAAGTCCCTAAAGTGTTTAGAGCAGTAAAGAGGCAGACAGGGATACATTGCAGGTGCCTCTGAGTGTTGGTGTGTAACTTTTACCTTCACTGATGAGGGCATGTCATACTTTAAAGCAACTTCTCCCCACTGCTTGAATTCCTTCTATTCTCTGGTATTATGGATGGCACCTATTACAAGAATTAACAAAAGTATTACATTTTATTATGTTGCCATTACAATTAATCTTTTTTTCCAACCTTAACTGTCTACTGAAGAGAAAAAGAACAGAAAGTTAAAGGAAGTGAGCATACTGGAACATACTGCTAGCAGGTAAATAGGCCAACCATGTGGTAAAACATATATTTAGTTGGACAATTAGTGTTTTAATAAGAGGAGAACACACACACACACACACACACACACACACACACACACACATTATTGTGGTAAAAAGATGGGAGAATGTTTTAGAAAGCAGTAGGGGTCCAGGCAAAAGCACATTATGTTGCTAGATAGAAAAAGAGAGAGCGAAAGTTATAAAGTTCTAGAGAAGAGATCAGACTAAACAGGAAAATCAGTGAAACACACCTCTAGCAAAATGCACTCCATAGGTTCATAGGTTTATAGGTGTATATTAGGCTAATGGCCCTGGAGCCTTTACAAGCCTAGTCGTGCCACCCGGCCTTAGTTCCCAGTGCCTCTGTCAAGTAGAGCCACAGGAGTGATCCCCAGGTGAATTTTCTATTTCCCATCTACTCATCAACATTTCTCCTGAAGAGGGCCAGTGAGGTGCTCTGTTTAACATGCATGGGAAGTCTGTTCCATAGCATGGGCAGTCTCTGGGTTATGAACCTGTCCCTCCAGCATGTTCTGTTGATTGTGGTAATGAGGTTGTGGTCTCCAGAGTGTGTGGTGGGGAGGGATTGGGATTTCTTTAGATGTAGCATTTCTAACAGAGCTGGGTCAGACATGGCTTTGTAAGTCAAGCAGAGATCACCTCTAAGTAGGCGATATGAGATAGAGAATAGTTGGAGTTTTTTGAGTCTATCCATATAGGAGAAGTGTTTAAGGCCTAGGATCCTCTTTGTGAGGTACATTTGCAGCCTCTCCAGTTGTTGCAGGTGTCTAGTGAGGTACATGCCAAATGGGGCATTGTACTCGATGATTGGCCTAATGAGGGAATAGTAGAGGAAGACAATGACCTCTTTCTTCCTGGATGCAAAACCCTTGGTAATGAGATGTGCCACATAGAAGAACTTTCTGACCACAGTGGCAATCCGGTGGTTAAAAGAGAGGTTGCTGTCAACCTGTGTTCCCAGATCTCTTATAACACCTTCTGTGTTCAATGAACTACCATCGATGTGGTAATTCATGGGAACTGGGTTTTTCCCAAAGCGGATGATGACACATATTTTGTCATTGGGCTAAAGGCCATGGTTTTGACACTAGTCATTGGTTTCAGTGAGGCCTTTCTGTAAGATGTCAACATCACTTGAGGAGTTAATAATGGATCCCAACTTGCAATCGTCTTGCGAACTTTGTCAGCTAGAGTCCCTTCGCGTTGGCTTGGTCTTCTGAGCTGTAGATAAACCAAACAGGAGAGGACCCAGTGGGACTCCACTCGTGACTGGTCAGCAGTCTGACTTGGAGTCAGCTACTTTCACACTGTAGGTTCTATATGTGAACCAGTTTACAACCCACCTAGTGATATAGAGGATGATGCCTAGCTTACTGAGTTTTTCTATGATTCCTGATTGGGGAATGGTATAAAAGGCCTTGGCCAGATCAAGGCAGGCTGTATGAACCACCTTGCCTTCATCCACAGCTCTGGTGACTGACTCAAAGAAGTTGACCAAGTTGAGCAGACATGATCTACCCTTCACAAAACCAAACTGTGTGGGATCCAGAGTTTGGAGATTCCCTATATCCTTGTTTATTAGGTCCATGATGATGTGTTCCATAGCTTTGCATATCAGACTTGTCAGGCTAATGGGGCGATAGTTCCCAGGGTCTGTAGTCACTTCTCCTTTGTGGGGAGGGATGACTGTAGCAGTGAGCCATTCAGTAGGGACAAAGCCTGAGGTGAGGCTGTGATTGAACAGGGCACACAGGTGAGGTGCCAGTTCACTCTGTAGTTCATGTAGAACACAGCCATGGTTATTATCAGGTCCAATAGAAGCTGTATTCTTGGCCTTGGACAGTGCTGTTTTAACCTGTGCAGCAGTAATAGTGGGTGCCTGACAGTCTACTGGTATTGTGATGGTCCTTTGGGGGGAAAGAGGGGTAAAGTTGGCACTGAATCTGTTGGCCAGTATATTGGCAATATCTGTTGGTTCGGTATAGGAGGTACCATTGTGCAGTAGCTCAGAGCAAATCTGGGTATTGCCATGGAGATTCTTTACATAACTATAGAAGGCCTTGTAGTTGTCTTTACTATCTGCTGCAATTCTGTTTTCATAGCTAGCTTTAGAGGATTTGATGAGGGATCTCAACTTTTTGTTGAGGCTGATAAGGGAGTTTTTCCAGTCTTGCGACTTCACCTTATTCTGCATCACTTTCCTCCTTCTGTTGTTGAGTTTGTTTATGGCAGGAGACCACCAGATTAGCTTCCTTTTTTTGGAGGAGAGCATCTTGATTCTATTGGGTATGGCGAGATCATGCATTTGTGTACATGTTTGTACAGTGCATTGGTGTATGATTCGGCAGTCGTGCAACTATTCTCCATTTGCGTGGGTGCCGTGAAGTTAGCCATATCTGTTTTTAGGAGCCCAAAGTTAGCTTTGGAAAAGTTTTTGATGGTGGTTACCTTTATGGGGGGGGGGGATGTGGATTTCCAGGGTGATTAGTTTTTAGATTTTTTAGATTTTCCTCAAGTTTGGAAGTGTCTTATACAAAGCAAGACACCAATTTCAGTAACATAGACCTGATAACACCAAGAGCTGTTTAACACAATATGCATTTATTTAAAATTGAACACTACTGTAAACAGTACATATGAATCCCGCATAGATGCAGAAAAGGCATTTGATGAAGTGAGACAGGGATTTTTGTATGTAATATTAGAAAGGTTGGGATTCCCTGAAGACTGCATTGGCTTGTTAAAGATTACTTATTAATGTTCTAAAACCAGTGCTAAAATATCAGCAAGTTTGTCCGATAGTTTGTCCCATGCCAGGAGCAGCAGGCAAGGGTGTCACCATGATGGCTCAGGATTTATCCAGAATCATTCGCACAGTGGATTGTGCAATTGAAAACTAGAGGACATGACTGGAGGGAGGACAGATAAAGATATCTCTTTTTGCAGACAATTTCCAAACTTGAGGAAGATATAGAAAACTTAGGGATGAAATTAAATACACCTGTGTCTTTAGGAACAAAGTGAATTTGGCTTACAATAGAATAGACATAGAATTAGAAGATATGGTCCATGAAGGTACCATTGATAAAAAAATGTATACATATCTGAAGGTTGTAAAACCAAAAATCCCTATAATATTTGGAATCCCCAAGATCCATAAAAATTCAGAAGACCCCCCCCCCCCCACTCAGGTCTATAGTATCGGCAGATGGCTCGAAAACATTGCCTTTAACAAAATATGTGGATACTAAAACGAAACACATTTGGGTCAATAAGAAGGTTATATTAAAAGATTCTTGGGACCTATTAAGGGAAATCACTCCAGGTTTATGTACTGAAAATTTATTATTTGTCACTGTTGACATAGTTGATCTATTTTCCTCCATCCCTTATGTGGCAGGAATGAAAATGTTTGAGGACATTGTGTTCCAAGATAAAATTTTAACCCATAGAGTAAAGGTAGTGAGCACAGGATTAATGGATATGGTCCTGAAGAATAATTTTTTGATTTTTAATGGTGAATTATTTCAACAAACTCAAGGGGTGGCCATGGGTGCGGCCTGTGCTCCTACCTTTGCAAACTTAGTTTTGGCTAAGTGGGAGGAAACACATGTCCTAAATTCTAGTTTCAACTCCTGTTGGATACTATATCGTAGATTTTTAGACGATATAGTAATTTTTTTGGACAGGAGGTAATCAAAAATTTGAAGACTTTATGGAGTATATTAGTAAGACCACAGATTTCCTTAAGTTTACTTATAAAATATCTTATGAAAGTTTACAATATTTAGACCTAGAAATATACAAGGTAAACAATTCCTTGGAAACTAGGGTTTATAGGAAATCAACTTTTTGTAATTCTTTCCTTCACTATAATAGTGCACATCCTGCACATTGGAAGAAGAACATAGTGAAAGGACAATTTGTTAGGGGGTCACGTATGACTAGTATGGACAGTGATTTTTGGAATGAGTGCAATTTATTAGAGAAGATGTTTATAGAAAGGGGGTACCCTAAGGACTTTGTTGAAAATATTAGATTTGAGGTGGAAAAAGGGAGAACTGATAAATTTAAGCCAATTAAGGGGATTAAACTGGATGAAAATAATGTAAGTAAAAACAAAGGAATAAATGGCAATGGGAAATATCAGCAGGCACTTGTTTTAGAATATAATGCAATAAATAATAATATAAAAGCAATTTTTCAGAAAGAATGGGATAGGTTTATTTCCTTCACAGATTTGGAAGGTATATCTAGGATAACATCCAAAGTGGTCTTCAGAAATTCAAGTAGTATAAATGATATTTTAGAAAATAAGAATAGAAATAATAAAAGAAGCTTTGGTGGAAGAAATGGAAGGAAATTAGGTACTTACAAATGTGGACGGTGCAACCAATGTGAATATATCATAAATGAGGAAAGAATTTTTTTAGAAAGTAGGGAAAGATGGGTAGTTAGTAAATGATATTATAATTGTGAATCTAGGGGGTTAGTATATCTTGCCATCTGTCAGAAATGTAATTCCTTTTACGTGGGCAAAACTGAGTGAAATTTAAAAAGGAGAATTTACGAACACACTTATGATATAATGAAAGGGAAGGAAACAAATGCATTATTTAAGCATTCTAAGGTGTGTGAGGGTTATAAATTCCTTTTTTTTTGTTCTGGAACAAATTAAAAATGATATCAGGGGTGGCCCATGGGAAGAGAAAATAGGGTATAAGAAATTATGGTGGCAAGTAACCTTAGAAACAGGTAAAACACCAGGTTTAAATGATTACCTGTCTATATTACCACTTTTAAAATTAAGGTCTGCTAAGCTATGAAAGAAAGTTTGGTATATGTAATACTTAGGTGGAACAGAAAGTGGCACTGTTCATTAAGAATTTAAGTTCCAAAAGAATGAATCAAATAAATTATTTTACAGTAAAATATCCATTCTCCTGTGTCACAGATGTATAAAAGTTTTTTTTAAGGTAAATGTGGTGGAAAATTATGATTTTATTCAATAAAATGTATTTATAATAATATTTTATATAAAAAAACAAGGTAACATCCATGAGTTTAAAGTAGGTATACGTGATTAATATTCATGAGCCCAAATGAGAGATTACTTGTTTTTTTAAATCAAGTGATGGTATTTTATTGGTTTGTTTGATTTTAGAAATAGTATAAATGGAATTAGAGATTTTAAATGGAGCATCTGATGAAGTCCATTGAATGAGGACGAAAACGCATGGTGTAATACAAAGAGTTAATGTTTATGTGTTCTGGCGGTAGAATAGCAATAAAATTTAGTTATTTGGCTTGAAGCAAGTTAGTGTTTTTTCTCCGAGTCATTTGCACTCCTGTTTCTTTTTGGAAGATATAGAAAAGCTATTTAAGAAACTGCAATAAGTTGTCAATTATTTAGGTTACAAAATTAATCACACTAAAACTCAAATGATTATGGGGAATTATAAACCTTTGGAGAAACTAAAAGAGGTCTATAATTACGTACATGGCTATGCAAAACTGAAATATTGGAAGTGTGGCTAAAGGGAGCAATAGAGAGATCATTGCTATGTTAGCCCAGAAATTGCAGCATGTTTTTGAAGTGGAGAATGTTAATTCCAGACCTAGACAAAAATGTCCCTTTGATCTTATATACAAGTCAAGTTGTGTCAGTAAAGCTGCCAAGTAGGTTTATGAATGAGTTGAATCAATGGGTAAGTGAGGTCTTATGGGAGGGTGAGATCTCAAGAATAGTGTGGGATAAGATATCGCTACCCTAAAATTTAAGGTGTTTCTGATATTTTATAATATACAAAAGTGGTACAGATAAAAGCTTGTACACCTTGTCTTATAGAGAATGGAAAGAGATGGTCTCAGCTCCAATGCAAGAGCACAGAATTCAGATGTCTTTAGAGTTGGGTCAGTTAACCCATTGCAATGATCAATGAATCATTTTTTGGTAGACATTCAATGAGCTTGCTTTAGGTTCTGGTTTGCACAAAGCAGGCTAAAAATTGGTTACCAAAGTTAACCATTATAAAGAAGGCATTAAAGGCTAAAGAAAATGAAAACAATTTTGACATTGGAACTGGAGATATTATAGTATTAAGTGCTGGCATCAAGTAATTATAGGAGGACATGATCTATCCTAGAAATGAGCAAGGGACAAGTTTAGACTGGCAGAAAGAGAGAGACTCATATGTGTGAGACAGTAAGGTAAAGTAAAGGTGGTGAAGAGGCTCAGCTTAAAAGAACATATTCTTCCATTAGTAAGCTGGATCAGGAACGCAAGGAACATTAAAACTTTAGGGGAGGTGTAATACGTGAGGTATAAAAAGTTTTACAGTAAGATAAGGAGGAGATAGATAAAATGAAAAAAAGTCTCAGGATAGATAATTAGAAGTATATATACATTAGATGAATGAAAGGAGATATGTGTGATGCTTGGATATGCAACAAAATAAAAGAAATTTAGGACTATTGTGTAGTAGTGCTTACATTTTTTTACGTACCAGTGAGATTATATCACTTATTCCCCAAGTTTCTAAGACTTATTGATGACATCAGGAAGAGGCTAAAGGTTGTTGTCGACATATCATTGTTCAACATATGAAAGTGACACAGTTTAAACAGGGTAACAGTGCTGTAATTAGGGCAGTCTGCTGCAACCAAGGTTATTTTTACTGTTGATGCAAATAGAAGTGGATTTGCTTTGTCATAATCAGTATTTGTCAGTCTTATTTTTTTTTTTTTTTTTATTTATGTATATTTTTTTAATTTGTTAGCCAAGGTAGAACATTGATCTCAATGTACCATTTTCAGGCTCAGTCCCAGAAAACAAATCCTAGAAATTAGTCATGATCCTTGGAAAGAAGGTAATTACTAAACTATGGAAAACAGAACAAGGGTCTAAGATATTTCATGCGGACAGACTAGATAATGGAGTGGCCAAAGCAGAGGAGAAGTCATATGTGGGGAAATTCCCAGTGAGGTATATTAGTAAATGGATGCTTTGGTTGAGTTATTTGGCTCAAAGGGGTGGGGGATGTCTGGAACTGAACTGACAAGACTAGAAAAGGGGAAGATGATGACATATTGCAATCAATGACTATAATAGGTTATAATTAGCACAGTGGCCTCCATTTTAGAAATGAATGGTATTATTTAATATTATGATGGAAAGAAGAAAGATTATGCTTCATATAGAACTGTGCCTAAACAACAGTCTGTTAGAAATTGTTCTTAAGTGTTGATGTGTTTGTGCTTTTGTTGCTCCGTTTCTTTTTCTTTTTTCTTTGGGTGAAAAAATCTAAACATTCAAGAGGTAAAACTCGATGAATACTGAGATAGAAAATGTCACTTTTACTTTGGCAAGTAATGTCACAGGACTTGATGGTATAAGATGCAAGCACCCCTAAGTATGAGAACTAGAGAAAGGTCAAAATGTGCTAATTGGGGATAAAATGAGTGTATATCCCAAAAAGTAATGAATGGTGCCGAGCTGCAGACAACAATTAACCACTGAAGACTTTTTAAAGACTGATTCCAAGACCGTCCCTGTGAAGCCTTTTGAAGGAGCATAATTTAAAGTCATTGTGACATAAAGCATAAATAGTAAATAACAAATACTGCTTTGTAAAAGCTGTATACCTCTTTAAAGCAGAAGGTACCTCCTTAAAATGGAGTCAGATAAAACATCCAGCAAAGCAAAGAGTCTAGTGAAAAGTGAGGAAAAGTTAACCCTACTGGTCAGTGTATATTATATAAGTGCAAAGAAAGAAAGAAAGAGATACTTGCAGTGTGAGGCACAGTGAAGCTTACCAAATTAAAATGTTTGTGTGCAGGGAGGGCAATATTACTCACTGACTGAATCTATGTTCCAGTCAGTATTTAAAAAAAAACAGAAGTAGGACCAGGCATCTCAACAAACGTGCAGTAATATTTTTAGTAGGCTTTTGCAGTAGAAATGGCTCTAAAGTGCTAAAACTAAAGATGCACAACATAGTGGAGTTTAATAGGCTTTTCCTTCAAAGTTCTAAAAAGCATTATATTGAGAAGTGCTGATATTTCTTACTGAACTTTTAACTAAATATTGAAAGCGTGAAAACTCCAAAGACAAACGTAGTAAAAAACAGAAGGATTTCAAACAGCCACTCGCAAAAAACTGCTTTATTACAACTAAACACGTTTTCATCACTCTACTAGAGTAACTTCTTCAGAAATAAAATAACTACAATAATGTAATTCATTTTAAAAGTCCACCTTGAAGTACATGTGATAGTACTGGCCAATCAGTGTACAACATTTGGTGGAGGAAAGCGCAAGTACAGTTAAAGCAACACAAGCTTAAATAGACAATATAAGTATCTAAAATCAACCATTGCATAAAACATATGTCTACTCAGTGAAAACAAAATGCCAACATTGTTTCATACATTAGAAAGTCAGTTTTTGAAAGAAACAAGTAATTGTACGTAAAAAATTGTAACCTTAACTTTGGACTGTTAAATGATGGATAAATACGTCAAACATATAAGAGTTAAAATTATAAGAGCTAAAATTAAGGGTGCTTTAAACTCTCCAATAAGTATTTAAAAAGTCAACGTGTTGACGTTGTCTTTAGGGAGACTTTTTATCTCATACAACTTTTGAAAGAGGACTCAAAACACTGAGTGAAACAGTGCATGTGTAATGTCACCTCATAAGAGAGGGAACAAGTCACAGGAAGGAAAGTACAACCTGTCAGATTAATGTCAGTGACATACAAATAACAGAATAATTTCTGACCTAAATAACTACAGATTTTGTACAGAAGATAGTGTGATAAAGAATCCCAGAAAGTGTGGTTTCATAATGAGAAGACGTCTTTAGAAAGAGTTGAGATCTGTGAAACTATGACAGTAACAATAGAGTAGAGAAGTTGTACATGGTAGGCATGGTTATTTCTGTTTTAGAAAATGATTTTTAAAACTAGCTTAGAAAAACTGGGAAACAAATTGAACAGCTTCCATGGCATACAGGAATAAAGAACTGACTACTTCTCAGATGACTAATAATCCAGTAGTGATCTGTACCTGTCATGGTTTAGTGGTACATCGGTTTGTCTAGGGTATGCAGGGTCCTTGGTTTGAGCCTTGCCAGAGTTGTTTAATTTTTAGGGTGGGAGGTTGGCATAATGGTTAAGGTGTTTACCTTACAGACACAGGGCACAGGGTTTGATTCTCACAATTAAAAATTGCCCCCAAGGGCAGTGAGCCTAGTACTAATCTATGAACCTATGACACTGGAAAACCAGTAGGAGATGGAGGGAAAGAGGGAGTAGCTGATACTGTTTCACACACGCTTGGGGAATGAGACAGTCTGGTGTGATACATCACCACTGGAGAGAGTTGTGTTCATTATGCAGCATATGGGCTGCATACATGTGCTTGACTTTGCTAAACTGCATTTGTATGGTCACTACATCTGGATGAGGGCACACACTCACAGGATCAAGTTTAGTCAGTGATGTCCACATTGCAGCAGCTTCCACACCAATGATGGGAAATCAGTAGGCATGGTAATAGTGATTTGATTAGAAGGTCAGCTGACAAACCAGTGAGAGCGATTGAGTGAATATGGTTAAATTGGCTTGGTTAGAAGGTTAGCAGACAGAGGAGACAGGAGAAAAAAGGGATTTAGGAAAAAATCAGCCTTGCTGTGGATCCCAGAAGTAGTTATTTGTATTAAACATTGCTGATAAAATGGGCAAAAATGAAAAGAGCGTACAACAGAGGTCTGCAACAGCACTTATACATAAGTGCATAGCAGGCATGAAAACATTTCTGCATAGCTTGAGAAATTGACAAGCATGGCTGGCTAGCCGCAGTGTGAAATAACACAATTATAGCACTAATAAACTAAAGGAATGATGCACCAGTGCCAGAGAAATAACCACAGCTAAAGCTGTGTTCATGTTCAGCCATGGACAAACACGCAAACATTGTGGAAAGCGGAAGAATACGTGGGTGTATGGGAAGTGGTCATTTGAAAATATGAATGTCTTCTGTAAAAACAGCTGGTAAGATCTACATAGCAGTGCATGCAGTTAAGAACTTAGTACCACAAAGATACAGATAGGTTGAGGTAGTAATGAGGAATAAAATATTACAAGGTATGTATCATAAGCCATACAAATGGAAACCAAGAGAGATTAGTAAGTATACCTTTTAGAAAAAAGTAGATAGTTTATTGAAACTTTTAAGTACTGAAAGGTAACTGAGAAGCATCCAAAAGGGTAGCTCTTTAGAGATTTACAAGACCAGGAGGATGCAAACTGAAGGATTGTCCTTAGACTGACGGGCATTAGGTGCTGCCATTTTAAAGTACAGGTAAAAGAGCTGATATGAGTATGTGCGTGATCACCAGCTGACTACTGTCAGTAGGAAGGGAGTAATGTTCACTGAATAAGCTCATATCCACAGTGATTCGTATTTTCATTTGTAGATCTGTTATGTAGCTAGATGAGATGTCAATAGGTAGGTTAAGCTAATTGCTAGTATTTTGGGGGCCGTGAATGAGGATATTCAGGATACAATGCTGATTAAGTGTAGGTACGATTTAGGAAAATATAGTTGTGTTTAGATGATCTAAGTAGTTGTGTGAATTGTAGAATATGGGGGAACAGGAAGGTGAAGCCTTCTTTACTGGAGTTCAAGGGCAAATCCTTCTCTCCAACATAATTCTACTGTGGCTTTCAGGAGTTGGGAGATTAGGTATCAGTTGTTTTCAGGTCAGTAGGTATGTTGTCCATTACTACAGCACTTTTAGTACAGCATGCATCCAGTGTTTTCTCAGATGGCTCCTGAATTGCCAGCACCTCTATTCCTTACAAAAGGTGGCAAATGCATCAAACAGTTATTGCAGGAAAGTAGGTTTAGAAATGCAGAGAGAATTGAAAGATGCCTGGATCAGGCACACCAATATTTTTACAGGTGTGAACAGAATAAGGCTGTACAGTATTTTAGGATCACAACATTTCTATACATAAGGAAACAGGGTTTAAGGTTTGGCATAATAGTTAAGTTCTTCACCTCACAGAGACAAGGTGATTCTTTCAGGCTATTGGCTAGGCTTAAAATGGCCCTTCAAAGGATTTAGTGTAGAAATCACCTGTAGTATACTAAAAGACAGCATTTTATTATCTGCAACACTCTCTACTTTTTGTGTTTCTAGAACTATGTGCCTAAATTAGAAATCGGAAAAAGGTACAGTGTAAGCAGTAAATCAGTGGTGCAAATGTGTTAACCTGTAGTGAAATTTTAACAAAGTCATGATTTGGAAAAGTCAAGCCAGTGGTCTTGTCCAGCCTCATGAAAGGTAACATCAACATCCCTGCTCTATGTAAGAATCTGAATGATATTGATTAGTCCTTCTAAGTCATTACTGTCCTAACTCATGCAATATAAACAAAACATGCCCACTAATTAGACATATTTGTTTACATTGACATCTCATGCAACATTCCTAACCTCTTCAGTTTAATGCCTTCCTAATCCACTTCCTTCTCCTTCATTTTTCCGGTTCATTATTTCCACCACTAGTGACACCACCCGTCTACTACACACACGTATTTCTTGCTATAGTAATACTACTGCCTCATTTCATCATGGGTCTTTCCTGGAAGAAGCGTCATTGAACTCAATTAGTAATAGCAGTTAGATTCCTGCTTATGAATATTTTAGCTAATTAAAATTTCTCCTGTCTATGAGACATACCCGTTGAACCTTCGCAACCACCACAGTAACTCCTGCTGCTCAGCTGGACCCCAGAAACTGCAGACCAGGAAAAGCCAGCAGTGTCCCTCTCACAAAATGAACCTCCTAAAACTTTCACCCTTGCTTATCTCACATGTTTACAATCACATATAACTAGTCCTTCTCCCAATGAATGCTAGAACATGTAACATCTGTTCACCATCTATCACTTCACTTTATGATAAGTATAGAGTCTCCTGCTTCAGTACAATTGCTTTTAACCATAATATTTTCCTCTGGTCATTGCCTGCAAACCAAAAAAGAATGATTTTTTACACAAGGGATGTCATATGATATGCCTGTCCTCTTCTGTAAGTGTACATGTGCACATTACAAATTGTTGCATGAATGCATCAGTTAAGGTTTATATTATTTTGTAAATGGTAAACATATGAGAGTTTTTCTGTTTGGTCAAACCCCTTCCACCTTTTTCTCTAAATCTGTGGTGTTCCAAGGATTTGCCTTTCTGTGCCATAGCAGACTACCAGACAAACACCACCCATGAATGCAGTGAACAGCATCTATTACTATGCAGGGCTGGTACTGAGTGACATAAATCTGAAAGTTTACTTTCATGCAGATGTAGACAGTGTGGGCACTGACAGCTTGCAAATCAGAAGACTGTGACATGATTTATGTATGATTTACTGCGATACCAGACAGATTACAGGCAAATGCTCCAGACACACTTCCCTGCAATCAGCACCCCAAATGTTATGGTTGTTCAAAGGTTTATTTCTCCAGCAGTATTTTATTCTTACTGATACTCAGTAACAGTTAGGGTTCAGCTCATTTAAACTATAAGGCAATAAAGATAAGGCTAGTATGATTACATGGGTCGTTTTTGTGCCATAATAATGTCTCCCTAACTTTCTACCTCAGTCTGCAAGCAAATGCATGCAGATGGTAACTAACACAATGTAAGATAGACAGTGTTTCATAGAAGGCAAAATAATGTATTTATAAAGTATCTGATGCAACATTTACTTCAGGTGAATCCACAGGGTGTGAGGAACTCTGACAGGATCATCTGGAAACTGTATAGTACAAAAAAATTATACTGTGCAAAGTTAGAAGAGAAAAACAGGGCACAGACCCCAGTCTTATGCTATTCATTTGTGCGCTGTGAAATTCTGATGTACTAATGCGTTGTTTTGCAAAAAATATACATTTTAGAAAGCTCTTTATACAAGACTGGAGTATAATGCCACTTACTGTGAGGTACAAAGTGTAGAATTGTGCTGAATGTGTTAGCAGCAGTCTTGTAGCTTATGTTCATATGGTATGAGGCCTTGTGTGTGACATCTTCCTTATTTTTTAGTGCATTACATAACTCCTCATATTGTGTGATGTGGCTGATATGGCTCCCCAGATCTGCACTCCCTTTCTTTTTTCACTAGTTTTAAATGTGTACATTCAAATTGCATCCGAGCTCCATATGTAGCACACCTCTCAACTGTACAGATTGTTGCAGAATGTCAAGATTTTGGCCTCATATTTTTGGTCCATTTTTCATAAAATTGTGTTTTCTTGGCAAATTATTGGTAAATCATTAAAGTTTGAAGTTCACAAATAATGGCAGATGTTTGAGTTTCAGACTTCATATCCTTCAGAAAATCCATGCTAATGCAAAACCTGTTATTCTATCAACTTTCTAAGTTTGTAAGAGCAATATTTAAAAAATTGTCCCAATTTTTGGCCCTTTGTCCCACTTTTATTTATGGCTTTGCCAGATTTCTTGCTCTAAGAAGTTGAGAGGTATGTTTAACAGCATTTCTGTATCTTAACTGTACACATAACAGCATTTCTACATCTTAGTGCTACATGTAGCAGCATTTCTGTATTTGAGTTCTACACATAATTTTACTTTTGCATGTGAGTTCTACATAAAACAACATTTCTGCATCTGAACTCTATATAAGATAGCATTTTTGCATATGAGCTAGACAGTAACAATATTTCTTTATGTGTGCTTTTTGGCATCCATGGCTATGGAGATGCACCACAATTTATAATGACAAACATTGTAAGGAAAACCTAATTTGTAACATTGCAGAAATGAAAGATGATGGTTTTGTTTTTCTCACTGAAATGTAATGTAAACAGATGTATGGTAACAGAATCACAAATAACTATTACAAATCTACAATTTTGACGAAAGTGAACATTTTTAGCACAAAAATGGTAGAATTATGGAACACGTTTCCACCTTGTTCTTGGCTTTTTCATATGAACCACTTATAGGTTCATAGGTTGGTACTAGGTTATTGTCCCTAATGCTTATGCAAGCCTAGCCATAACAATCCCCTGGTTATTTCTTCCCACAGTATTTACTTCCCTGGACTCCTGCCTAACAGGGTGACTGACGTGATCCCTGGGGTGAATTTCCTATCTCCCATCCAATCATCAAGGTTCCTTTTGAAAAAGGCCAAAGAGGCGCTCTGCTTGACATGTATGGGCAGTCTATTCCAGAGTCTGGGGAGTCTCTGGGACAGGAACCTATCCCTCCAGCATGTTTTGTTCATTATGATGACAAGGTTTAGATCCCTGGAGCATGTGTCTCTGAGGGATTGGGATTTCTTTAAGTGTAGCATGTCCAACAGCTCTGGGTTTGATATGGCCTTGTATGTTAAGCAGAGATCGCCTCTGAGTAGACGATATGCAACAGAGTAAAGGTGGAGTTTTTTAGATGGTCAGCATAGGGCATCTGCTTTAGGCCTGTGATTCTTATATTGAGGTATTTCTGCAGCCTTTCCAGTTGTTGCTGATGTCTTGAGAGGTACATACCAAACAGGGTGTTGTATTCTATAATGGGTCTAATGAGGGATGAGTACAGTGGGACAATGACCTCCTTTTTTCTGGATGAAAAGCCCTAAGTGATGAGATGTGCCACATAGAAGGATTTCCTGACTGTTGTGGCGATGTGGTTATCGAAGGTGAGACCACTGTCCACCTGTGTCCCTAAGTCTCTTATCACACTTTCGGTGTTTAGTGTACTGCCACCTATGTGGTAATTCATGGGTATATGTTTTTTCCCAAAGGGGATAACTATACATTTCTTGGCACTGAGCTTGAGCCCATGGCTCTGGCACAAAGCATCTGTTTCTGTAAGGCCCTTTTGTAGAATATCCACATCATTTGGGGCTTCCTCGAACTATTGAGACCAAATGTATAAAATGAAAGTAACAGCTGCTTATATCTTCTATTTTATCTGTGTAAGAGCAAGACATTTGTTGTTATTTTCAATGCCATGCAATTTCTTTTTTTGTCAATTTATATCTGCACAGATAAGCAAAGATCCTAGCTCTCCAGTGTAAGATCTTTCTCACATTTTGTGTCAACTGAGTCATCAGTAATCATCAGCAACATAATTATTAAAGTACACCTAACTAGTGGTTCAGAACTGTACTACAGTACATTAATATTTGGTTCAGAACTATACTGTAGTACATTAATATTTGGATCTTACTTCATTGCTTGAGCAAAGAAAAATGTATTTGTACCTCGATGACCACAGTTGAAATCAGTCAGGTATTTTTGCGCACATGCTTTCTTTGATCAGCACACCTCAACAACCTGCAGTTCATCAGATAAATCGGGCAAATTTCTAGCATGAATTATGCCTAGGAGCCTCAATCCTTATGACTAATACCAGTGAGGGACGTGCACATTGGGAGGATGACAAGTACACACACAGTAAAGTACACTTTCTCTTAAGAGCACACAGAGATCACAGTCAGTCTGGGACTGGTTTCTTCTACTTTCTCCAGATCCCCAATAAGACTCCCCAGTGGCACAGCTATATGGTCAAGATCTCAGCTGAGTGGTCAAGCCAAAACCTCCAGCACCCTCTCTGTCCAACCAGTGCTTCGTGTCCCTGGCCAAGTAGCTGACACACACCCACATTGAGATTTGATTTATATACAAACACACAGACACTCCTAGGGAATGCTGGCACAGGTTTACTAGCTATGACCCCTTCTGCCCAGATTATAAGGTAGTTGTCACTGCCACCAACAACCCTTACTTATCAGCTGCTATAAGCCCCTTACCAAAGGGTGACCAATCCTACTGTGTGATGTTACTATTATCCAAATAAGTGTGTCCAAGACTTTTAAGGCTATTGGAGTGGCCTATACAGTGTCACCAAATACATATGCAAGTACTCTAAGAGCATAAATATCTCTAAACAAACCAGCCACGATTAAAAGGTTTAGCTATATTTAATAATAAATAATAAAAGCACAAGACAGTACTCAATAACTCAACACAGTGACAACAGAGTTCAGAATCGCAGGAAATATTTTAAAACAACATTGCAGGACAGTCTCACATAAATACAGAAAACATCTAAACTAATCTTACTATATCCCTAGCTATCTCTAAGATTACTGTAATCTATTACTTACTATTAGCAAGGCAGATGCAAAAGAGTGGATGTTCTTTCCAGGTCCAAAACAAAGCACAAAATGTACAGACTCACTCTCTGAGATAGTGCTTAAATTAATAATACATATTACTGCTGGGTCAGCTGGATGACATCACTCTTTTTCACCTGTCCCCAGTTCCCAGGCTAACAGATACCAACAGAATTTAACATTTCTCTGTGAAAAATACTTATCTCTCAGAAGTTTGCCTGGAACTGGGAAGTCATAAAACAATTAACACTTTTACATTTGCAACCTAGCAATTATTCCTGTTTCCAAACAATAGGAAAACGTCTAGCTTTAGATATTGTGTCTGCTCTGAGCTGACATATATATAGCAGAATTGTAAAATAATTTCCGCTTATATTCTTGAGGTTTTGCAAGTTAACTCTGTATGTTCCAGCTTCTACCATGAAAACACACATTTGCACAGGCACATAGTCCATATACATTTCTATTCTTTTTCAGTAGGGTACACTGTGATTATATTCTTGAAGCTCAGTACATAACATACAGTTCAAAACACACTTCTGCACGAGTAGTTTAATATACACATAGCATATAGTTCGCTTACATTTGCAAGACAAGCCTATGGATCATATTGATATTCACAAATGACATATGATTATTTACAAAATTCCAGATAGCTGGGCTGCCAGTGTCACATTTCTATATAAATCATATTAATATTTTCAAGTGACATATAATTATTTACAAAATTCCAGCTAACTGGTGTAGCAGCATTTCGGTTTGTCACAGGGTCTACTGTGTATATGTTGCACTATAACTGAAATTATTGGAAAACTCAAAACTGACTTTGAATGCAGTAATGACATTTTATGGACATTGTATTTAGATCACATAAGCATTTTAGCAGTGTACTGCTTCACAGACTATACATTTATACTTGGATTATTTCCTTTCTTTCAGGAACTTTTCGTTTTGCATCCTACTATAATGATCACATGGTGCTACAGATGAAACCAGCTAGAGCTGTATTATGGGGATACTGTGAACATGGAGCCAATATCACAGTAAATGTTGTAAAGGATGATAAAACCTTCTATAAAAAAGAAACATTGTGCAAAGGTAATAGAAAACATATTTATTATGGATTTGTCTTCTCAATGATTCAGCTGTGCATTTTACCAAATTAAATACAAAGTATGACTGTTACAAAATATATAAACATTTGCTAAGATAACTATATGAAATGTTTGGCAGTTTATGCAGATGGTTAAGACTGTGAGCTGTAGATCCTGTGGTACAGGGTTTGATTCCCTCAGCTCACATTTGCCTGTTGTATAAATTGAGCAAGTAACTTAACCAGACAGTATTTATGGACAACAGGGAATTTGGGCTAGACTTCTCAATAGTCCCATGGTCTGCAAGACTAGTAACTACCTAAGAACTTCATGTGTGTCATTTAGCTGTGACTGAACCCTTCTGTTAAAGTGATTTGGTCATATACTTTTTTTCTTATCCTAAACATTGCTGAAGGTTTCTGGCCACTGTTGCAAAAAGAAAAAAAAAACTTTTGAAAATAGCAATTTCTCTGCTACAATGACATTGAATTTATAAAGTAAACTTTAACCTCAGTGTCATCATTATAGGGAAAGCGTGAAGTGCTTCCATAGACTTTAATGGGCACGCTGCTGTGCATGTGCAAAGACAAGCCAATTAAAGTCTATGGACAGAGTTGTCACTACATCTACACTGATGTCACAAGGTATACACTAGACTTATTTGGCCCATGGTTTAATTAAAAGTATAACAAAGCTTTTTATTAAAAAAATGGCTCAAATAAATGTGAAACGAGGATGACGCAAATGTGTCACAGCACTTGACTCAGTAGATACTGTGATGCACCCATAAACATGAACAAATCACTTTAAGCTGTGAAGAGAAACTAACTTTACAACACCCTGTAGAAGGCAGTCTGGCAGTATGCACAGTAAATTATTATCTCCATAGGTCCTATCTTTTTATTGCTTGACCTTAACCAAGGTACTTAACCTCCTTCTACTCACAGATCTTACTCAAAGAAAAGATTAGTCTGGCAAGGTTAACTGCCCAATGTCGCCTATTGAATAAGATGCAATATTACACTTTTCATCATTTAACAATAGGGCTGTGCTTGACACTAATTTCAGTAGTTGTATTTTTTTATGTTTTACACATTAATATACAGTACTGTTTTGAAATGTATCTCATGTTGCTTTTTAGAACTCATTTCTGTAATGGCAAAACAATTAATTCAGGTATATAGTATCAGAAAAAACTAAATGAAAACTCCAGCCAAGCTAGAACTTCCAATGCGTGACCTCCCAAACCTCCTGTAACAGAGACACATGGTATATTTGCAAATGACCCTTATGAACATCAGGTGTTTCAGCTATATGGTGATTCTGATTGCCCATGACTTTTACATTTGAAGTTGTTTTAATGGACAATTTCAGGCAAATAAAGCCAAACCCCACTAGCCATGGCTATGCATATTTCAGCCTTGTTATGACCTCGTCAGCATAGCATAAGCAGAGTGTTTGTCTAAGCATAAGAGACACAGGGTTGTTATACCCAGCTGATGTCCATTATCATTAGGGTGACTGCAAAATATCCCAACTAACAAATCAAAACAAAGAGTTAGAAGGTCACACTGAAAAATCAATCAGAAAAAAACTAAATGAAAACTCCAGCCAAGCTAGAACTTCTAATGAGTGGCCTCCCAAACCTCCTGTAACAGAGGCACATGGTATATTTGCAAATGACCCTTATGAACATCAGGTGTTCAGCTATATGGTGATTCTGGTTGTCCATGACTTTTACATTTGAAGTCGTTTTAATGGACAATTTCAGGCCAATAAAGCCAAACCCCACTAGCCATGGATATTCATATTTCAGCCTTGTTATGACCTCGTCAGCATAGCATAAGCAGAGTGCTTGACTAAGCATAAGAAACACAGGGTTGTTATACCCAGCTTATGTCCATTATCATTAGGGTGACTGCAAAATATCCCAACTAACAAATTAAAACAAAGAGTTAGAAGGTCACACTGAAAAACCAATCTGTTACAGGAGGTTTCAGAGGTCACTCATTGGAAGTTCTAGCTTGGCTGGAGTTTTCATTTAGTTTTTTCTGATTGTTTTTTCAGTGTGACCTTACCCAAAAGTAAATTAAGATGCTTTCAAGTTTTTACCAACAGGTATAATAGTTAAAGATTTATAAGACAGGACCTACCCTTAACAAAGCTAAACTGCTAGGGAAAAGTCTTGCATGCTGTCAGTAGGATCCCTGCTGTCCAGTCCTGCAATGTCAGTACGCCCCACTAGTCCTAAAGAATACATGCTGGAACTGCCCTGTAGTAAGAAAGATATTATACAATATTCTCCATGTGGGAAACAGGCCTTCTGTCAGGTGCACTCAGGATCTGATGTTATTGCTTTTAAGTAAGAGGGCCTTCACCTAAGATTTTATACCTAGAAACTTTCTGGGACTTCAATTATTGTCTCTAATTTCCTACAGATTACTACAATGTGCTTGTCACAATGGATGATCTGACCTTAGCTCCTAAATGCACTGCATCCTTGAGAATACTTGTTCATATTTCTAAGAATAGCCATATATTTCTTTCAACATGCAATGCTTAGCCTGAGACAGATGCAAGCTATGCCTGTCTAATAACTGAAATGCTAGTAAACCATATATTAATGGAGCAAAATGCTCAAGGGTTTGAAATCTTTTTCCACTACTGAATAAGAGGTTCAACTAGTAAGCAAACTGCACGTGTTTCAGAAGTAAAAAAGAGGGAATCATGTGTACCATATATTTATGTACTTAATGAGTTACAGCTGTTATTTGATGATTCCAGTAAGCTGTCTGATGCAAAAAAATAAAAGCTTGTAAACAATACTAGGGTGTGGTAAAAAAAAAAGTTTGTAAACAATACTAGGGTGTGGTAGCTTGTGTTGGTCATGTGGACAACTTTAACATCATTAGGAAGGCTAGTCAACATATGAGGAGAAATTCAACTGTTTTGTGAGTGCAAGAATGATGAAGATACAAAGAAGTTTGTGAACCTTATTTTCTGTAATGGGGTGAAGAATGTACAGTTGTTGCACAGTTTATTGATGGTACACTGTAATGATGTCTTAATAGTACAACGTTGTTCTCTTCTCAGATTATGCAGTACAACTTTGTTCTGCATTCAACAAATACTGTCCAATGTTGTTTTTAAACTAGAAGGAGTTTGCTGGGAAGAGAAAGTGACTCTACCTAATAATATTACTGATGATGATATGGGCAAGTGCCAGCATAGCAAGCTGGAGTTTTGTAAAGAATAATATGTCCCTTGAATATCAAACTGATTTATACAAGTTGCTTGTGTTACAAATGTATTAGAACTGCATGTCTTTTGTATATCAAACTGATTTTATACAGATGCTTTTGCTGAAAATGTGTTTGTGAGCTTTGCTTGTGTTGAAATGCATCAACAGTGCACCCTGCTGAAATGAAGAGAAATGTGCATGTATTTTTATAGCTGAATTAAATGTATATGTTTTAATAGAAGATACTGGCACAGCAGAGGTTAACTTAAAAATAAGGAAAATGTAAATGAGCTGTTAAACCATTAAAAGGCACACCACAGTTCTAAATGGGACCCGAAATGGTAGGTCTGGGAGCAGCCATTATCTGTTAGCTTTTGTAAAGTAGGGGAAAAGTGTTGTAAATGTTTCTGGCTCCTATGCACTGCCATAAAGGCTATAAATGTGTATTGTAGTAGTCTGCTAAAGTCCTGTCTCAAACTTCAAACAGAGATATTGTGGGAACCTAGAGACAGGTGACCAGATGAGGTCATTCTACAAGTCACTTGGGATATTATATTTTACAGGAAGTAATCTCAGAATATAGAGTATTCTGTTTGGGAAGCCTGAGTAGAAAGACCCTCACCCACAGCATCTTGCCTTGCAGTAGTAAGTAACTTAACTGGGGAATAGTAAAATTCTTTTAGATTCATTCAGGAATATGATGAAGCTTAGTTTAGCTATTGTTATTCTTTATTTGTCTGAGTCTGTCCATCACTGTTCTTTTTAATATTTCCTGTGATCTGAACTCTATGGTTTACTGTGAACATATATTCAGTATTTTCATGTACTTTTATTATTTATTTATTATTAAATATATTTAAAATTTTTATTGTGGTTTGTCCTTGTAGAAAGTATTTAAGCTTTGAGAGTGCTTCTATTTATTTGGTGGCACTGCATAGGCCACTCGAGAATGCCTAGCCATCTTGGTGAACTATTACCATTTGTAGTAGTATTAATATTACACAGCATAATTGAATACACTTTTAAGAGCCTTATAGTAATTGACTGGTGGCAGTGATAACTACATTATAGTCTGGGCAAAGTTGGTATAGCAGGTAATCTGTGCCAGCCTTTCCTAGCTGTGTGTGTGTGTGTGTGTGTGTGTGTGTGTGTGTGTGTGTGTGTGTGTGTGTGTGTGTGTGTGTGTGTGTGTGTGTGTGTGTGTGTGAGTGGATTTACAGAGAGGGTTGGAGGACTTGGTTTGGATACTTGGCTGAGGACCTAAACCCACAGCTGTACCAGTGGGGAGTCTTATTGGGAACCTGGAGGGAGACAGATATAGAGGTATCCAGACCCTAGGCTGAGTGTGTTCCTTGTGTGCTATTAAGGGAAATTGTACTTGATGCAGAGAGGTCTGCAACTGGAAATACTGAGTGTATCCATTTGTATTCCAAGTGCACGTCCCTCTCCAGTGGCAGTGGTGAGGATTTAGGCTCAGTGGAGACAACACATTTTGGTGGCCATCACATATTGATAGTAGTGGTGGGCATCACATTAATTGGTTGGCAGTGGAGTGATCATCACATGGTCACACATTGTTGAGCAGTGGTGTGGATATTGAACTTGTGTAGCTTGTAAGCAGTAATCACTAAAGAAAGTGTTTGTACTCTCAAGCAGCCACATGGTAGATATTCAAGAGTTTCATATCACAATTGTTTTATTTATTTACTTTTTGTTAGATTAGTTAGTCAGGGAGAGCAGGCAAGGATGTCAGCAGAGGATAACGGCAAGCTGACAAGGAGCCAGTTGGCTGAGATGTGCCAAGCCAAAGGACTGGGCCATGCCAACCTGACTAAAGGGGAAATGATTCCAGTCTTAATCAAAGCTACAGCATAAACTAGCAACCAGGAAGATAACCAGTCTGTTGATGGCAACTTGCAAGTCTCAGATACAGGACAGTTTTCCGCAGAGGTCTTAAAAATCCATCTGGGGTTAAAGAGACTTGAACTGGAAGCCAAACGGTAGAATTAGAATCAGTAGAGTGAATGTGGCATTTGGAGGCTAAAGAAAACTGAGATGTCTGAAAGCCAACATGAAAAGGAAATGGGGAAGGGAGTGACCGTACCCCAGAAGCAATAAAGGTCAGTAAACTTCTTCCTCAGCACCAAGAAGGTGATGATGTTGATAGTTTTATTCATATAATTTCTCCTTCTGCCCATACCAAACTCTTTGGTGTTGAGATTGACAAAAGCCTCTCTTTGATGTCCAGATCTCTCAAACCATCAAAAAAGTTCACAAAAAAATGGGCTCATTATACAGACAGAAAAACTTCCTCTCAGATCAAGCATGGATCACCCTATCCCAAACTCACCTTTTGTCCACACTAATGTATGCAGCACCAATTCTTACCTATATCAAAAAACTTGACCTTGATAAACTTGTCATGCTGTAATAATATTGCCAAATTTGCTAACAATGCCACCTTCAGATCCCATCATTGTCTAGCTCTAAGGGACTTAAAATGGTTAGAATTTCCTCAACTACTACATTACCACCACCTGGTTACTGCCTATAACATTCTGAAGTGCCCTGATAAAACCCCATCACTAAGTCAATTACTTACCTACTATGCAACAAATCGTACACTCCGCTCTAGTGAAAATCACCTTTATGCATCTTTAGGACTAACAACACTGCTGGGAAAACGCTATTCTCCCACACTGTTGCTAAAAATTGGAACAAACTCCCCCCCATCACTGACCTCTATCCCCACCACCTTCCACTTCAAAATCTCTTTAAAACCCCATCTCATAAGCACCTGGCTTTGCCCATGTATAACCTAAAACACTGCTTAAGCTCTGTGGAAAGTTGAAAGGCTTATTATTTGACTAATATAAATGTTACAGTTGCTTACCCCTTTGATATAGATACTTCATTTTAACATGATGTATGTCATGACTCTCAATGTTAAATGTATTTAGTCTGTTCATCTGCTGAGTTTATCCTGTCTGTTTTATATTTCGGTCTTTCTAGCTGGAGTTTTACTGTTATAATGTGTTTTCAGTTTTTACTATTATGTATTAAATTTTAGTATTTCTGTTAATGTATGTGGAGTTTTTCTCCCTGGGCCTCCGCTGTAAATGGACCTGGTCCAGTCGGACTGCCCAGTTAACAAATGTAAAATAAATAAAATAAATAAATATGTTTGAAACAGTATGCAAACAGTATAATGTTGACTGAGGGCTCTGGGTACAGTTCCTCACCCCCCCATTCCATGGTAAAGCTGTAACTGTTGTTTCTAAATTGTCTGATACTGATTGTTTATATTATGAGTTAAAGTGAAGCACTGTTTATTACAATGTTTTAAGTTAACACCTGAAGCTTACAGAAAAAAGTTTTGTGAGTATAGATGCAAAGCAGATGAAATTGTATGTGATTATATTGCTGAACTAAGCACTTCATTTCATAGGTGGGTGAGCAGGTGTCAGGTCACCACTTTTCAAGGGCTGGCAGACCATTTGGTGAGGGAACATGCTCTTAGCACTTTTTCTAAGGACATGAGAATCTGTCTGGCAGACAGAAAGTACAACTTTGCAGATGAGTTGGGGGGGAAAGAGATATATACCTAGCAAGCAGGGCATCGCTGCACAGAAAAGAGATACCCAGTGCTGCACATGGATATAAGGGAAACCATGGTGAGCAGCCTAAACAACCCTAACAGAGACCGCCAGTAACAGGGGAAGCCACTATTTCAGGTATATGGTGAGGCTCAAGGGTCAAATGTTTTAAATTTAACCAGTGGGGCCATGTAGCATATAGATGTACACGGAGACAAGGTGAGGAACAAAAGGTGGGGGAGCCAGCAAGTGGGAATAACAGAATGTCAGTGGTAAGTATCTGGAGACAACAGGGGTACCAAACTACCAGCAAAGTTTATATCCGATCTTGGTGGATGGACAACAGGCCACTGCCAAAAGAGACACAGCCTCTTTTATAACAAGTGTGAAGCCTGCAGGGGTTAAAGAGGAGCAGTACTTGCTTGGGCAGTCCACTCGAGTCAGAGCTTTAGGGGGGACCCCATTCCAAATGTCTTTGGCCAGGGTTCACCTTGACTGGGAGGGTGGAAAAGGAAGCAAGCAAGTAGATGTGTTTGAGGGCATCTCTGCAGATGTCTTGATAGGGAATGATTTTGATGCAGTACCTTGTGTGCATGCAGTGACATGCAGTCAGGCTTGGAGACAGTCATCTGGGTATGGTAGCCTGGGGGAGACTCAGGCAGAACGCACACCTGAAGTCAGGACTGGTGATGTGGCTACTTCAGGGAGGGAGCTACCCAGCAGCAGTGAGACTGCAACTGAGAGACAGCTGCTGGTTGGTACTGATGTTCCCTTGGACAGAGGGACTGCAAGGGTAGAGGTGAGTAGTAGTACTCAGGCTGACAGTGAGGCACCTCTGTCAGAGGATACCAGACTTCCTGTGGAAGGGGTGCTGGGAAGAGTTACAAAGAGAGTTAAGATAGACTCAGCTCTCAGACCCTACATTACAAGGCCTGAGGGAGGTAGCTAGGGAGGCACCTGATTCTCAAAGAAAAGGGAATTCTGTATACTGAAACAAAGGGAGGGCTAAAAGGTGAGGCAATACAGCAGTTGGTAGTGCCGAGGGCCTACCATTTGGCCCTTCTAGCAATAGCCCATGACATTACTTTTGCAGATCATATGAGCATTAAGCACACCAAGAGACATGTTATGCGGAACTTTTATTGGCCAGGGATTGCCAGGGATGTAACAGTGTACTGAGGAAGTGAGAAAATTTAAAGAACAAAATTTAGAGATCTTTGAAGTGTATAAAAAAGAAATAATGACATAGGAAAGAAAGAGAGATCTGATCTGGTACAATATTTATGCAAAGGACTAAGCCAAATTAACCAACACTAAAAAGGCAGCCCAAAAGATATTCAAAGAGAAATATAGGCAAAGGCATCCAGATATGGAACATTTCACAATAAAAAAATAAGATCACAAAGAGGAAATGTAGAACAGAAGATAGTAAAGTAGAAGTTAAAAATTAGAAGCTGAAGTTATGGAATATTTGTGAAGTGAAGGATTCAGTGTAGAAAGTGAAACATAGGTCATATCATAGTATGATGGAACAACTAGTCCCCAAAGTAAGGAGAAACAAGAGGAACAGGAAACATCTGAAGAAGAAATATGGACATGGGAAAGAAAAAGAGATTTAATATGGTGCAATGTTTATGCAAAGGAGAAAGCAAAACTAATCAATGCAAAAACAGCAGCACCAAAAATATTTCAAGATAAATGCAGGCAAAGACATCCAGATGTGGAAATTTTTACAATACAAAAAAATAAGAAAACAAAGAGGCAAAGTAGAAAAGAGGATTAGTAAAGGAGAAGTTGAAGAAATAGAAACTGAGGTTATGGATTACCTGCAACATGAAGTATTTAGGGTAGATATTTTAACTCGGATAACAACACAACAGGATAGAGCAATGGACACCCACATTAAGGAGAAACCAGTGGAGCAGGAAACATCTAATCATTTGACATATAAAGATACTTTGGAGCCTCCCATAGGAAACCAGTACAAAGGTTCAGTTGAAGGTATACAGCAAAAGAACAAGAAACTGTGGCAACTGTAACACAGTCAATGCCATGGAGTGATAGACCAATGAGTTCCCATATTAAAGAGCAATACATACGTTGATCTACCTAACTCACTTTGTCACAAGACCCCAGCTAACTTGCTAGCTTTTTGGGTGAAACTGGAGAGAACCTGTCTGAGTAAGAAGTTCTGGAAATTTCTATAGAATGCCCGCAGGAAATAGCGAACAAAGAATGTGCCCTTAGTTTAGAAGAAAATTATCTAAGAGAAGAGTCACTTGATTTAATAGAGATGGATAGATCATATTAAGATCAAGGAAATAAATAGACTGCAGAAGATCAGTAAAACCCCAAAAGTTAGAAGTTTGGTAAAACAAATGAACAAAGTAATTAGGACTGTCCATAGAGATTCATGCAATGTAACAGAAGTAAATAGGTTATATTACTGTGTAGCCAAATTAATAACAGATAAAGTCCTACCACAAGAACACAGGACAGTAAGGGAAAGGATGGGGAGACACTGAATGCCATCATGGAAGTATCAAATACAGAAAACTGTAAAGCAATTAAGATGAGAATTCTCAACTGTTAGAAGAGCATAGAAGAGGGAACAGATCAACAAAAATGCTCAGAAAGATAGATGTGATAAAAGCAATGTGCAGTATTATAATGAATCTGGATTTATCATGCACTGTCACAAATAATAAACTGAAAATATCACCACAGGCAGGAAAACTTAGAAAATGCACAGATGAATATAAAGGAAAAGTACAAAATAAGCAATTTATTGGTGACCCAAAAACGTTTTATAGAGAATTGGGAAACAAGATAAAAGGAACTGAAAGACCACCAAAAAAGAAGAAATAGATACATTTTGGAGAAGTATTTATGGAGATCCTGTGGAACATAACAAAGATGCTAAATGGGTAGAAGAAGTAAGAGAAAGAATAAGAAGTTCAAATGTACAGGATAAGAAATGGGATGAAGTAACTAGAGATTGTTGTGTGAGGAATGTCCTTGAGACTATCCTCCATCTTGGAGTTGGTAATAAACATCCCTCAATGTGAATTCATCAGTTTTCCAGGCTGCTAACTGAACCTGGGTCAGCTGTCCTGTAGTCGGCGCTTTATCCCTCGACACCATTGCTACCAATATGTGATGGCCATCAATATGTGTCGTCCCCATGCTGGGATGAAATAACAGCCAGAGAGATTGAAATAAAATTTAGAAAAGCATCTAGTTGGAAAACCCCAGGCCCAGATGCAATATCTAACTTCTGGGTAAAAATATGAATATCTTTGTACAAAGATTTAGCCATGAGTAAGAACTATTTATATGCACACTCTGAACAGACTCCAGCCTGGCTGGCAACAGGAAAAACAATGCTCCTACTTAAGAGTGAATCTGCAAGCTACCCTAAAAATTAAAGCCCAATAACTTGCCTTCCGACGATGTATAAACTATACACTGGACTTGATACCTACAGAGTTTATAGTCATTTAGAAGAAAACTCAATTATGGCAGTAGAACAAAAGGGTAATAAAAGAAAGTCGTATGAAACAAAGGATCATTTATTGTTAAGTAAAGTCATAGTGGAGAACTGTAAAAAGGGGGAAGAATCTAAGTATTGCATGGATAGACTACAAAAAAGCATTTGACAGTATCCCACATTCATGTATAAAAGACTGCTTAAAATGCACAATATACACCCTGCATTGAAAAACTATATCACAGTGACCATGAAACAATGGCAAACCACTTTGCAGTTAAGCCATGATAAAGGACAAATTATTATTCCAGGGATAAAAATCCAAAGGGGGATATTCCAGGGTGACTCTGTCACCACTGCTCTTTTGATTTGCTCTTAACCCATTAAGCTGTCTGCTTAACAGATTAGGTCATGGATATAAATTGGCTCCCAGAACGCAACAGAGTGTAAAGACTTCTCCTCTTCTCTTTGTCGATGATGTAAAACTGTATAGCTCATCAGATGAGGAATTGAAAGCACAACTGCAAGTAGTCCAAACTTTTTCAGATGATGTAACAATGTCATCTGTTCTTGATAAATGTGCAAAAGCAGCCTTTAAATCAGGAAAGCTGCAGCACCAAGAAAACATTAGTTTGGGGCAGGAATGTAATATAAAAGAAGTTGAGCAAGAGGGAATATATAAATATTTGGGAATTGATGAAGGATCAACAATAAAACATGAACAAATGTAAATAAAACTCAGCAAGGAATACTTTAGAAGACTTAAATTAATCCTGAAAACAGCACTGACATCTCAGAACAAAGTTTAAGCTATAAACCAATTTGCTCTTTCTGTCCTTACTTACAGTTTTGTAGTGACTGACTGGCCCCAAAAGGTGTTGGATAGATTAGATAGGAAAACAGGAAGGATGCTTCATGGTCATCAGATGTTTTATAAAAATCACTGCATACCAAGATTATATATTCCCTGTTCCGAAGCAGATATGGGCCTCCTTGAAATTGATCACATGTATAGATCTGTAATCATGGGACTGCTTACATATCCGCTGACCTTACAAGACCCAAACGTAGTGAAAGTTTTGAAACATGAAGAGAATAAACTAACATGACCTACCTGATTAGTCTGGCAGAAGCATATCAACATCTAGCGGAAATACAAATCAAACCAGAAGTAGATAAAAATCAGGCAGCACCCGAATGTGCCAGAAAACAAAAGAAAGAATATGAGGTGAAGGATCAAATGAGAAGGCAAGAAATGTGGAAAATGCATAAATATAGTTGCAAGTATAGAAAACTCCTGGAACAACCTGATGTTGATCAGAGTCAAATGCAGGAATTGTTAAATAAAGGCGAATTCATACCAATGAACGAATGCACCATTCTGCAAACATTATAATATTGAAGTAGCTGAAAAATACTGGAAACTTGGACCACAAAGCGTCATAAAAATTATGAAGTCTACATCACATGGGATCAGCCATTACCATGAAGTATACATTACATGGTATCAGCCATTACCATGAAGTATACATCGCATGGGATCAGCCATTACCATGAAGTATACATCACATGGGATCAGCCATTACCATGAAGTCTACATCAAATGGGATCAGCCATTACCTTGAAGTATACATCACATGGGATCAGCCATTACCATGAAGTATACATCATATGGGATCAGCCATTACCATGAAGTATACATCACATGGGATCAGCCTTTACCATGAAGTATACATCACATGGGATCAGCCATTACCATGACGTATACATCACATGGGATCAGCCATTACCAGCAGTTCGAAAGATAGATCCAAGAAAACCAGATATAGTGGACCATGAAAAGAAAAACAAAAAATACTTCAAGCTGTATAGGTCAGACCAGTAAACCAGTAAAAGTTTGCCGGTCTGACCTATATGGCTTGGAGTATTTTTTGTTTTTCTCAGTTCCTGGCTCTGGTAATTTTGCTCCATGAAAAGAAGACAAAAGTAGCATTGATAATTGAAATCGTTACACCCAATGACTACAGTGTCTTGCGTACAAAGAGACACAAAGCCATAAAATATCAGGATTTACAGGCAGAAATGAGAGCAACGTGGAAGAAAGATACCCAGACAGTTCCAGTAGTAGTAGGAGCAATGGGTCTTACAAAAAAAAAAAAGAATCTACAATCATATTTAGATATGTTACTGATATATGTAACTCCATACAAATTGCAGAGAGAGTCATTACTGGGCATATTGCAGGTGCTGCGGAGAGCATTTCTGGCTAACATGAAAGATTGAAACAATACTAATCTCATGAACTTTAAGCATACTTTGACTTAGGAATGGGGTCCATTCCCGTCATGGTATTAGAAACTCAAAAGACTTAGAGAAATTAAAAAAGGGAGACATGTAACTCCATGCAATTTGCAGAAGGAGTCATTACTGGGCACATTGTGGGTGCTGGGAAGAGCACTTCTGGCTAACATGAAAGACTGAAACAATACTAATTTCATGAACTTTAATCATACTTTGACTTAGGATGGGGTCCATTTCCGTCATGGTATTAGAAACACAAAAGACTTGGAGAAATTAAAAAAAAGGAGACAGCAGCCATGGTAAAATATGTGACATGGAGATATGGACACAAGCAAGCATAGTGGTAAAATGAGTTGATAAACAGATCTACTTTCATAAGCCACAGTAGCCCCAGCATCTTTTTTCAATCTCTCATTTTTATGGTCCTGATAGTTCTCATCCCAACACACTCACTTCCAGTCCATACTATTAATTAACAGAAGTTGTGAAGTGTGATTATGGTTGTTAGGACTGTGGGGACCGTGAATATTATAACAGAATGATGGTACATGGTTTATTATTTATTTATTTATTTGCATTTGTTTTCCGGGATGGTCTACTGGGCCTAGGAGTGCAGTTAACAGATTCAAGTTACTAGTAAGCAACATTATACAAAATACAAAAAGAACAATGATTTACATCCGGGTACAATATATACATGTTGATATACATTTAGAATTAGGCTTTCTTTTCTTTAAATTTCATCTTGTAGCTGAGGATGCATAAAACTGAGAGGGAGAAGAGTTAAATTAAGTGAAGATAGATAGATATTTCAAAGTGTTAAAGTTGTTAGAAGAAATAAAGAAATAAATAAAGACATATTAAAGAAATAATTCCAAACATCTCAGTTAAAGACATCTCTCCAGTCTTGTAGCCAGGTTATTTTATCAGCACTTTTGTTGGGTAGGCTACCTTAGTTACTGGCTGCCGTTTGTGTGGTTATAGGTGGTGTTATGGATTGATGTCACTTGTAGCTTTACAAAGCTGAGAACTCTAAAGCTAACACAGCAACAGGAGTGAATCCCTCTTAAGAATGTGACCACTGCTTTTGAAAAAGTAACATATCTACCCCATGATGATTCTATTAATGAGTTTAAAGTTATTGTTTTCATTTTTATTTCCTTAATCCCACTATAATATCATTCTATTTAGGTACTGGAATCTGGAAAGTTCTTCTAGATCCTGAAGGTCCTGGTGGCCCTTTCCAAGTCACTGCACAGCAGAACTCCACGAGTGGACAGCCAGAGACTGCAGTTTTGAAAGATGTTTTGTTTGGAGATGTCTGGATTTGCAGTGGGCAAAGTAATATGGAAATGACTGTTGCACAGGTAATAATCATTTTGGCACCTCTTTTGTAAAATGTGTTTGGGTTTTCTGAGAATTTAATTAAAAATAATTTGCTATTACACTACATTTGTTTTAGGGGGATTAATGAGGTTCAACTGTCATTTTGCAGAGTTTAACTATATAGACAGTATTCTTATTTTTATTTATTTTATTTTACATTTGTTGACCAGGATAGTCTGACTGGATACATGTCCATTTTCAGCGGAGGCCCAGGGAGAAAAGCTCTAAGGAAAACAATTTAGATTACAAGGTAAACAATTAAGATTACAGATACAGTATATACTGTGGTTACATGCTTAACAAGTTGCACAAATTCCAAAGTTTAGAGATAATACCGGGGATAGGTCCGGTTTAAGAAACACAACTAAGCTATACTACAGTTTTTAACTCATACTAGAGTAGAGATAGTCAGGTTTGGTACATTAACATAGCCAGTTTAGTGTCATGCATTGTTTGAGTCGTACCTTAAATTGACTCAGGGTGGTAAGTAAAGTAATATCAGCTGGGAGTGAGTTCCAGGATCTACCTGCAGAGATGGCAAAGAGAGAGTCACCGGCTGAATTGTTGGTTTTGATAGATTGAACTAGAAGTCTGTTAGAAGATCGAAGAGGCCTGGCATTGTTATATCGGGTGATAATGTTTTTAAGTGCAGGAGTATTGTCTGGATTGTAAAGGATTTTATAAACAATAATCAGTTGGTTGTACTGGATCATCCTGGGCAGTTCTAGCCACCCAAGCTGGTTTAGATTGATGCAGTGGTGTGTCCTATAAGGCAGACCAGTGGCAAATCTGGCAATGTGGTTGTAGCATATGGAAAGTTTATTAAGAACAGACTTGTTTAGATTAGAGAGTAAAGGGGAATGCATACAGGAGAGTTAAAAGTAGGTGGCAATTCTAGCAGGTGGGGTTAAGAAGGCTTTTATTATGTAAAGTGATCCTAATTTTTTATTGATGGTTTTGATGGTTTGATTAACATGCAGGTCTAATTTAAGATTGTTATTTATGATAACACCTAGTAGTTTTGTGGAGGTGTCTGGGGAGATTATAGTGTCGTTACTGGACTTTATGGTAAAGGTAAATGCAGTGGACTTAAGAGTTGGTGAGAAAAGTAACATTTTTGGGGAGATTTAAGATCAGACGATGACCAGAAAACCAATTTTCTATTATGTTGAAGGTGTTCTGTGTAGCTGACCATAGTTCTGTCTGGGATGTGGCTGAGCAGATCAGGGTGGAGTCATCAACATATTGGATACAGCTGACTTTTGGGAAAACAGTATAAAGGTCATTGATGAAAATAGAGGACAGAAGGTGCCCTAGTATAGAAGCCTGGGGTGCACCACGGGAGTTGGATAGGAGGTTAGATAGCTTGTTTTGCCAAAGTACAGCCTGTTCTCTGCCACTTAGATAGGATTGGAACCATTGAAGGGCTTTAGTAGCTAGACAGACTACAAGGTTTCTTAAGGCTTCCTAAAACCATAAGATAAGTATATAGTGGGTCAAAGCTCTTTATTTCATTAGCTGTAGCTTATCTGTAGTTTGCTATAGTTTGTTTGGGTGATTGCTGTAGTTTAATATAATTTTCAGGGTATTAAGGTTAGAAACACTGAATTAGAAAGCATGGGGTAGATTCGTGTTAACTTAGAATTAGGAGTAAGCCAATTGTTATTGAGGGACAAACAATAGGTGCTTTAGACCCAGGTGAAATATAGAATGTGTGCCATGATTAATGACTGTACCTGGTCCCATGAACCAGAGAGATAAAGCCCTGCCTGTACCCCAGAATACCTATATAGTGACAAAGACACTAGAAGGGCCAGATGATGAAAGGTGGGAGTGAGTTGCCGACATCAGCTTACTCATGTTTGGGAGAGGAAGGCAGCTTGGCTCACTGCACTGGCAACACCTGCAAGAGTGCAGGTGTATCTCCATGATCCAAAGAGCCTAGGGTGAGGATAGTGCAAACAGTGTGCCACGTGGTTGGAAGGTTGCATATGCATGAAAATGCACATGCGTATCCTGAGGCAGCTATAGCAGAGCTCCCTGACTGCCAAGTTGTTGGGGACAGGACAGTCCACAGGATCTACTGACTGGCCTTCTCCCTAATACCAGACTCTTGCTTTCACCAGGGACTGAATGGGCTGGAGAATTATTGCCTGGAAGAGGAAAGAATGGGTCAATTTGGTGTAGAAATGACAGCAATTGGGCCAATCCTGTGAACCAAAATAAAAATGATTAAAGACCTGCAGTTGTTCATGTGCATTATCATACATGACCAAAAGAAGCTGGAAATCTTTAAGGGGTGGCCACTGTGGTAACAGCATAAGTAGCATAATATTTTGTCCAGCTTGACAAAAGAAAACTGCGTAGTACCATTGTACAAGAGAAACAACAGTACTATAATGCAAGTCACAATTTTAGTAAGAGAAGAATTAGAAATGAATTATAACTACTATAAATAAGAAATAAGAACAATTGTTCATAGAATATTTGAAGATGGTGGCCAGTATCTTCATGGAGATAGCTGCCATCCCCACACTTAATTTCTTCTCTGCCCTATGGAGAGTTTTTACACCTACATAGATTAATAATGAATTGGATTTCTTTAAGGAAGCTAAGAGGACTGTTAGAATGTTTCTATGCAGGGGGTATGCAAAGAATTGGGTTGCAGCTTCTTTGAGGAAAGCTATGGGTGAACAAAACAATGAGGATATATATCCAAATTGTGATGTTGAACTAGCTACCAACAACTGATGGTCCATTGTTGATGATGGGATAGATAAAAGGAAGACGTACTTTGTCACAACCTGTAGTGTGTTTAGTTAAGAGTTGACTGATCTTATTAGATATTATGTTTTTTTTGTTGTTGAGGAATCGTGAACTTTCATCCGTAATGTACAAGTTTCCCCTTATTTCCTATAAACAAGGTAGGAGTGTGGGTAACATGTTGGTGCATAGTAGTTTTAAGTCCCCTACCTACCCTATACAAAGACACCCTTCCTCAGTTGGTCATTTCCCTTGCGGTGGTTGTTCTATTTGTCAGTTTATTGTTGGTTCTTTTCCTAAGGTTAATGATGTTAAATTTAAGCCTGTGGATAGGTTATTTGCAACACTGAGGGTATTATATATGCCCTTAAATGTGCTTGTAACCTTTATTTACGTGGATGAAAGTAAAAGAGCTTTTAAACTTAGGTTACAGGAAAATATTAGAGACATTAGAAAACAGAAGCTTGATAGTCCTAATGCTTTATCTTTGAGCAGGTGGTAGTTAGGTATGGGGAAAAAGTGCTACTTAAAAATAAATTGTTGTATAAGGAATCCATCTATATTTTAAAGTATGACACTTTAATTCTTTTGGGCTTGAATGTTGTTGTGTCTTTCGGCTTATCCCAGTAAGGGGTCGCCACAGCAGAACTCCGGTCCACTAATGTTTGGTAGTGGATTTTTATGTGCCGAGTTACCAGCCCTGATGCACAGCCTTCAACAAAGGCACGCCCATTCACGCATGCCTCCATACAGAAGACGCTCTAGCTGAGAATCGAACGGAACAACGTCTTGCTGTAAGGCAACAATGCTACCGCAGCACTACTACCGCGGGTTGAATACTGAATATAATTGAAAGTACCTAATTTAATAATTGTTTTATTGTTTTATTGATCATGTGCTTATATTACCTTTGTTATCTTACTGTTTTACTCCTTGAAGGCTTGTATGCCGAGGCACTAGAGTTTTATTAAAGCTTTTCTTGAATTTTTGGTCAGTTATTCATTGTTTTTGAATTATAACTAATGTCTGTTTAAGGTTAGCCTGCTATTTGATAGTGTTTATTTTTCTTTTACATGGTGAATTCCAATCCCTAAGTACACTGCATGGAAAATCAGAAGTACACTACTGTATCCAGTTTATTAGTCAGAGATTGTACGGAGACGTAGACCATATGAAATGGAATTAATTTATTTTAAAAATATTTTGTGGAGTTTTAGTAGCTTTTAGAAGACTTTGTAGCCTTCTTTTCCTGAAGGAACACTAATTGTTTGATTTATATCATGAGTTAACAATATTGTATAATTTTCTTAAAATGTGGTTATTTCCTTCTACCTGTCTCTATCCACCTAAATTTTTTATTACTGATGATTTCATAATTTTGAAGCATTCTTTAGAGTTTTATCATATGGTTTATACTAGTATTACTTTTTATAGTAAACTCAGTTTAATGAAATTAAAAAAATCCCAATGTGAGTCCTCAGCTATGAACTTTCTCATCCTATCTCAGTAAAATTCTACTGTCTCTGTTTTATTTCGACATCTGTTTTTCACTTATTTTAACATTTTCTTTGTTTTGGTATAGTTTTAAGGATAAAATCACATTTAGTTAGTCTCCATATTATATTGTGTTGTGTCAGAATGGGGGTGTATTTTGAATAATCTAGTATGCATTGTAATCAAACAACAGGCAATCAAACATAATCGACCAAATAACCCATTAAAAACTGCATGTCTAAATGTACCACTCAATTGACACACATCCAAACACACACACATACACACACACACACACACACACACACACACACACACACACACACACACACAAACTGCAAACTCTTAACTACTAAATACCTCACACATACACACATACACACATCACATATACTCAGAAAGTTGAACCCACATCACACATTACACAACACATTTATCACACTAAAAAAAAAAAGTATATATACATATATATATATATATATATATATATATAAGTGCTACAGAATCCTGAAAGCCCAAAATCCTGAAGACCAAAATCCCGAAAGTTCAAAATACTGAAATATTTTGAAATAATATTATGAAGTAATATAGTTTGTGTTTTATTTGTTTCTGTATGTAATTGTGCTAATTGTGCTAGAATATAGTAAGTGCTGGTATCCTGTGAGTTTTCAGGATTCTGAGTTTTCAGGATTTTGGGCTTTCAGGATTCTGTAGCGTGTGTATATATATATATATATATATATATATATATATATATATATATATATATATATATATATATATATATATATATATATATTTTTTTTTTTTTTTGCAAAAGGAAGCCCCCTGCATCTTTCACACACCTATAACTTTTTATATGCCAGGATCACAAAGCATTGGGGAAAGATATATTCTCTTATTCTCAGGCTCTACTGTACCATGATCAAACATACTTGCAGCTTCTAATGAGATGTATATTTGACTGATAGCCAAAAGATTTATGCATGTCTACTCCAATATGTCTGTGCCCACAGATAAAATTGATGATTATTATTTCACACAAACACACACACACACACACACACACACACACACACACACACACACACACACACACACACACTCCCATTCTCTCTTTCCTGTCTCATACACATTCTGTTGCTGCATGCACACTTACACAGACTGGGTAAATGCATCTACAGCATGTTATTGTGAGTGCTGGGGGGAACTGAAGGGATAAAACCCACATATACACAAGGAGGACATGCAGACTCTACACGGATGTACCACAGCCAGGAAATGTCAAGTGTCAGTGGCACAACAGGTAGGAAATTTGCCTTTGATGCAACAGGTTGTGGGTTCTATTACCACACCAGGTATCTAGACTGCTGACACTGCAGCTCAGCATGGGAGGTTGCTTCATTCCTGAGTGTGCCGTTCTTCAGATGAGATGTTAAACCGAGGCCTCATCTACCTGACATGGTGGTGGTCAGATGGATGTAAAATATCCCACAGCACATATTGAAAAGTGTAGGGCAAGTTCCCCGATACCTTGGCCAAACTTCCCTAAGTAGTATAAATGCCACCTTAGGTCTCCGCTGAAAAGAGGCCACTAGCCTAGTGGGACTAACCCAGTCAAAAAAGGAAGAAAAAAATAGAAATGAAAAATAAACAAATAAATAAACTGGACAACCACTTGCTTTGAGGAGCACTGCTCACTGTACTACTGGGCTAATGATCAGTTAATTTCACACAAACCTTCCTCACACAACCGAAGATCTTCACTTATTGTGTGCAATGCTGATGTTTGACTGTGATGAAAACTGATGATGTTATGGACACATTCAGGTGTTCAGCAACTTGTTGCTGTTAGATACAGTGCAACTCACACACACACGCATACACACACACACACACACACACACACACACAGACTTATGCAACCTCCCACACACACTTGTGCAACCCCCCCACTCACACACGCACATGCAACCCCCCCTGCACACACAAACACATGCAACCACACATATACATGTGCAACCTCCCACAGTCATGCATACACACACACACACACACACACACACACACACACACACACACACAGACTTATGCAACCTCCCACACACACTTGTGCAACCCCCCACACACACACGCACATGCAACCCCCCCTGCACACACAAACACATGCAACCACACACATACATGTGCAACCTCCCACAGTCACACACACACACACACACACACACACACACACACACACACGCTAGTGTGTACTGTCTGTGAAGACTGTCATTACTTTGGTTAAGTGATGTCAACTTTTTAAGAGTACATGCTTATATGTTCAGCTTAGCAGCAACTCTCAAATGAATCCTACTCTTTTCTCCTAGTGTTTTATTTAAGAATATCTCAGCACTTATACCTAGACTTCTGTCTTAATAAATTGTTAGTAAATTTAATGATTGAACTAAGTTTAGTCACCTCATCAGTTTGGCTTCCCAGGTTTCCAAAACCTCACCAATTATTTGTTCATGGAAATAAAGACGTATACTTTTTAAACCATTGGTCTATGGAAGTCCCACATCACTTTGATTTGTTCGTTGAGCTGTCTCTGTATGCTTTACATGCTTCTGCGATCATACTGATAGATGAATAACCAAGTTAAGGAGGAAAATACATATATAGATACACATTGAATTATATGGAATTAAACTAATAACTACAAAGTACACTTAAAAATTACAACTTCTTTTTTTTTTTTTTTTTAAGAACTGTAAATCAGTGCCCCTGATGTCACTTTGTATTGTTAAATGTACTCCTCATATAAGGCTTTATGTACAAGACCAATGTCCAAATTTTCCTACAATAATTTTCTGTGGATTATTTTAGCCATTTTTAAAAGTTCATTCTTCTTTGTAATAGTTTTCTTTATAAAGTTCACAAAATTTGATTGAAAAATGCAGTTTGTTCCTTTAAGCATGTGTACGATTTATTGAAAGTCATAGTTTGCTTCCTTAAAGTATATGTACAAACAATTATTTATTTGTATTTTGCATCATAATTCATACTCCACAGGTTTCCAAGCCTCACATATTACTTTATTTCAAACAAAGAAGACTTGTGTTAGAATGATGTCAGGAGATAAGTGCATGTGTGTTGATAATAAGTAAGTGATGGACTTGATGCCATAGCTGTTGTCTGTTGTGGCTGATAGAAGTTTAGGTTGTCTGAAAACAGCTTGCATGATAGAGGGCAGTCTGTTAAAGGCTGGTGGGTGCCACCAGCATCATCTTGCTCTTTTATATACCTCTCCTTCAAGCAACACCCACTGAGATAGAGCTAATAGGAAGAGGTGCAGTATGAGATCTTGGGATTGGGGTCTGAATGCACACTGATCAAGCCATTTGTGTTCAGGATTTCTGAAGCAGAGCGTCAACAATTCAGCACCTCATTGGGGCAGATAGGATGCACAGCTGGAATATGCAGTTCTGGGTGCAACAATCTGAGAATGTCTAAAATGAGTAACTTCTAATAAGAGAATAAGGCATTAGAGTAGGATGCATTGGTTGTTCTGGGTTGTCTATTTCTGTAAGAAGTTTAGCATTATTAAATACAGACAATTACAAAAATGAATTGTTTTACTCTAGGTCCTGTAATGCTAAATTGAGTAAGAAACCTAAATGAGATCTAGAACACTGAGGACTCTGATGGCATTAGCAAAGGGAAATATTTCTCAGGACAGGAAGGTGACCAATGTTTTTTTTTAAGGCAAACTCCACAGTGAAACTCAATAAACATTTATTTGTTGTATCTTTGTTTTCTGGGCCACTTCAATATATCAAAACCACTCTACCTGTTTCTTATAAAATTTTAATACATTTTTTCACAAAATGGCCATCATGGGGCCTGCCATACTAAAGTAATCTTGTTTTACTTCTTTTGTGTCTCCTTCCCAGAATCCATTCTAAGTGACCTTTATATTAGACATGCTAAACATAAAGAAGTACTTAAAAACATAAGGAAGAGGTGCTGTCTTCTCATAGCCTTGACATACAATGGAAGTGGTGTGAGTCACAGGCATCTTACAGACCTTCACCAGCAGTAGGGCTTGTTTGTAAGTTTTTATGGAATGACCATTAAATACCTTTCTTTCATAGTTTGTTTTAACCTACTCACAACAGTAATACAACTCCAGCAAAAAAGTAAGTAAACTGCAGACTTGTAAGGTTTGTCAATTTGTAGTTTTAGAAGCAGCACTAATAGGCCCCCTACACTCTTCCTGAGGTGCCAAACCTAGCAGTGCAATCCAGGAGCTTTACAATGACACCATAAAACTGGCTCTGCTATTTACCAGTGCCTGCTCTAGGAAGATGAGTTTGAAGATGAAGATGAATGCTGGAGAAATGTGTTGGCTGCTTTTTTTTTTTCAAATGTATTTTATAAGCACAGTACCAAAAGTTACAATTATCTGTGCTTGAATGTGTGCTCTTATGATTTTTTAATGAGGTACAAATGCCTTCATATGTTACATTTTTCACTTTTGTTACACTGCTACCCCCTTTGTTTGTTGCCTTGCACCATATTAACACTTCATCAAAACCACAATCCTTGAACATGACATGTTAGTAGTTCTCTGTGCTGTATGCAAGACTAAAACACTACTTTCTATAAAACTGTTGCAGTCACAGAAAATAAAACCTATTATAAATGGATCAGTATACAAGTTATCACCATTTAGGATGCCTAAAGTGGGACAGTCTTACTAATTCCTGAGATTTTACAGGACAAACCATGCCATCAACCAATGCAAAATATTTTCATCTTGTTTCCAAAATAATGATTCTATGATGTGCAGTGGTTTGTTGTTTATACCACTATGTGTGATATTAAGATTATTTAAATGTAGTGTTAGTTTTCTATATCATTTATAGAAATGTCAGAAAATATATTTTCTTGCTTGTAAGATATCAAGATATTTGCTATTTTTCATTTGTCCTCCACTCCATATAAGACAGAAAAAAAAAACAACAGGAAACACTTCTTTATTCAAAGTAATCCACTGTTGTATTCCTGTAGGTATTTTTCAGGCAGACAGCTAACCAAAGTAGAATGTACATGTTCTCAAACTCAAACAATAAAAACACGAAACAATCCTTTGTGCTTTAAGTTTGTATTGGTGATACAGAATAATGTTCAGGAGGAGGAGGAGAAGTGAGGTTTAAGGCAGTTGGATAGTTCTGTCCTCTACATAGCATACAGATTATGTCTAAATGCTTTATCCTATACTTGTGTCCCCTCAAATCATCTATGGTATTATCCCAATTTTTCTCATTAGAGATAATATATAATTATATATGGGATGGGTAAGGCCAATCTCTAATCAATTGGGATAGGTTAATTTGTGCACTAAAAGGGAAATTGGTTAGGCTTGAAATGGCCCACAAGGTCAGTTAGCATAGTACTTGCCTATGAACCTATATAGGACAGAACTGTCCAACTCAGGACTGCCTTCGATGAACAGGGAAAGGCAGTAACTCAATCAGCTATGTACACTGATACTAATATTCTTTCTGTTCCTCTCTGCAGTGGAAAACAGTATCACGATACTCTGCAATTCTGTTTTGTTTTGTTTTTATAGTAGCTGTTGCCATCAGAAAGGCTAATTACCAATACAAGATTGTGGACAAACCTGAGAGGAAAATATACACATTTCCTTGTGTTTGTGGTATATCATACAGGCAGAGACAAATTTCTCTGCAAAAGCATGTGAGAGGTTAAGGTTAATAAAAAGGTGGGAGGACACATTTCTAGTAACTAAACCATACTGTATGGAGAAAATTAAGTCAAGGTTCGAGTTAAACTCTTGAACAGGGTGGAGTTTTCCTTTTAGCATAACTACATGGATTTAATAAGCCACACTGCAAAGATGTGGAAGGGAACTATCTGTCTGTCTGAGCAATATATACCAATGTCGATAAATGTCAGTAGGTACTCAGGGAAGATTGAAGATGATTTTGAAGATTAGTGACAATTAGACTCCAGTATAGTATGTAAATCTGACTAAAATGATGCAGATGAATGTACATTGGATACAAAACATGAGAATGACAAAATTAAGTCCACAGTGTTGCCATCCATGACAACTTTGTCATCAAGGCCTAAAGGATAACTATTTTTAAATTTATAGATTGGAATATGGTAGGTTTTTTTTATTAATCAGGATCTGTTTTATTTTTGTTTTTCCTATGTCTTCAAAGATTTCACTAAGTGGTTGCTAAACAATAGGGAAAATGGACAGTAAGTCAGGGATTGGCCTGCCAAGCAGTGTTCTGTGCTGTAGCTGTAAATTGATGCATATGCAAGGATACACATATCCCAATAGTACAGCTTTGCTCCATCTCAGCAATCCATTTAACATCTGCAGAAAAGAAACAAACAAATATCAGGAGCAAATCCTCTAACACTACAATATGATGGCCTGATCCCTGGTTCTCATCTCCCTCTGGCAACACTGAAAATGGAGATAGTGAAAGAATAATGAAGTGGCCACGTGAGGTAGGCTTTATTGATTTATTTATTTATTTCCAGTTTGATAACCGGGGAGGTCCACTGGGCCCAAAAGGCCCATTTTCAGTGGAGGACCGGGGAGAAAAGCTCCACAACAAAAACAATTACACAAATTGAAACAAACAAGCATCGAATCATACATTTGTACAAATTATCCATATAATAATGCAAAAGAACACATACATATGAAGTATGTGAATAATATAATTTTTACAATCAAATTCAGTGAGCCATTTGCATGGAGAGCCATTTGTACAGTGTAGGGATGGGAACTTGTATGCAGTGTTTAAATAGTAAGCACACAGGGGAGAAAAATTCAATATACAGTTGAAGTAGGGGGGAGCTGTAGAAACAGCAGAAAGTAGAGGTGTTTGAAGTAGAACATGTCTAGGAGACATAAGAGGGATTTAGGTAGGAAGGGTACAATTACATTTCCAGTTTTGGGAGAGGTGGGAATAGAGTAGTGATTTAAAGTGTTCAGAGTTTGTAGTGATTCTTAGCAGGGGTAGGAGAGTTCAATTTTCTGGCCAGCGAATAAGAAAGGAGAAATTGGCCAGGGGGTCATTTAGGTTTGTGTACAGAAAGTAGATTTTGTTGGGCTGATCTTAGGGGTCTGAGTGGTGTGTAGAAAAACAAGATATTAGTTAGAGCAGGGCATACAGTAGGTTTAAAGATTAGTTTGTGGGCTGTAGTAAGTTGAATGTAGTCTAGATGATTAGGAAGCTTGAGCCACTTTAGACTGTGGAGAGAGGTGCAATGGTGGATGCAGTGAGTAGATTTAGTAGCAAATTTGGCGATTTTGTTGTAGCAGCTTTCTAATTTTGAGGAAATGGAAGCCGAGAGGTTAGTTAGAAGTGGAGCACCATACAATAGGGAAGGTAGTAAGTAGGTGGAGGCAAGGGTGTGCCTAGTAGCAATAGAGAAAAAATGAGCATTTCTATATAGCATACCGAGTTTCTGATGTTTTTTTTGTTACTCAGTTGAACATGTGTATCAAATTTCAGGTGTTCATCAATGGTAACACCAAGAAGTTTGGCAGAAGGAACAACTTCTATAGAGGAATGAGTAGGGCTGGTGATCTTGAAGGATTGTTTGTCAAGAGGAAGGGCTTTTGTGGGGGAGAAAAGAAGGATTTTGGATTTATTGGCATTGAGGGAGAGATGATTTTGAAGCATCCAGTTCTCTATAGTTGTGAAGTTCATCTGGGTTTTAGTCTGGAGCTCAGGAAGGCTAAGGGCAGAGCAGACTAAAGTGGAGTCATCAGCATATTGTACTTTGAGCATTTGGAATTGCAGTGTGAAAATTATTGATGAATATGTTAAAGAGCATTGGTCCAAGTATAGATCCCTGGGGGACTCCGGTAAGGGTAGGTAGGAAGGTTGAAGTACCAGTTTGCCATTTCACAGCTTGGGATCTGTCAGAGAGATAACTTTTGAACCATGAAAGGGTATATAAGGAGAGATTGAGGTTAGAAAGGTGATTGAGAAGATGGGTATGGTATACAGTGTTGAATGCCTTGGATAGATCAAGAAGGACAGTGAAGACAATTTCTCCAGCATCACAGGCATGGTTAACAGTATCTAAGAAAGAGAGGAGAGCAATTGTAGTACTATGGCCAGGACGGAAGCCGTGTTGTGTAGGGGTGAGGAGTTGGTTATTGAGGAGATGGGGCATGAGTTGCAGGTGAATGTATTTTTCAAGGACTTTTGAAATTGGGGAAAGAGTGGCTATTGGTCTGAAGTTAGAGATGCTGTTGTTTTTGCCTCCTTTGTGGAGGGGCAAGATGTAAGTGGCTCTCCATAATTTGGGAACGTAAGATTCCTGGATGGATCTACTGATGAGAATGCTGATAGGGATGGTGATACCATCTGCAGTGTACTTGAGAAAGAGTGAGGGAATATTGTCCGAGGTATTGGAGCATGGCTTAAGTTTGGAAAGAAGCTTTTTAATGTAGGAAGTTGAGACTGGTTTTAGCTGAAAGATAGGGGGAGGATTAGCAGTGGGGAGCTGTGGAGTAGAGGGGGGAAGTGGTATTAAGGGAAGGGGAGGGGATGTAGTTGGGGAAGGTCTTAGTAAGTTCAGCTACAGAGTTGGTAAAGGAGTTAAAAACTGTGGCAATTTCTATGTCGGTTTTATTGTTGTCAGGACAGGGATTGGATTTAGTACCAGGGTACATAAGCGAGTTGATGGAGTTCCATAATTGTTTGGGATTTTTAGAGTGAGAGGACTGTAGTTTGGTATAATAAGACTTTTTATCATTAGTGATATGCCTTTTGGTTAGATTGCGGAGTTGCTTATATTGAACGAGAGTGGCTGGGTGTTTACTTTTTTTGTAAAGTTTCCATGTCTTATCTCTTTGTAGCATAAGTGTTTGTGTGTCCTTTGTTAGCCAAGGGGCAGAGTTGTGTTTTATTCGTTTTGTCTGGGGTGGGGCTTGGGAGTTTAGGATGCTTAGAAAGGTAGTTTTGAAGAAGTCTAAGGCTTTATCTAGTGGAAGAGTTTTTAGGATGTCCCAATTTGTTAGTTTATGTGTTTCTGAAAATATAGAAGGGTTAAAGTTTGAGAGGTTACGAGTATGGGTATATTGGTGTTGGTGTGGGGAGGAATGGGAAGCTTGGTGAATAAAGACTGGGAGATGATCACTCACTGTGTCTGGTAGAATACCAGAGTCCGAGATCTTATTAGGGTGGGAGACTAAGATCCAGTCCAGGATGGACCCTGGGAGGGTTGTTTCTGTTTATTAGTTGTGTGAAATTATATAGATTGATAGATAGAGAGGGATTATTGTTATTGATTATATTCCAGTCAATGTTCACATCACCTAGAATGTATGTTTCCAGTTTAATGTTAGTTGAGGCCCAAGAGAGAATGTTTTCTAGGGTGTTGGTATTGTCTCCAGGGGGGATATAGATGGCCACAATGCAGATTCTTTTGTATTTATTAATTTTGAGGATCACAATGACTAATTTGGCATTGTTGAACTGAGGAATAGGGTTCTGATAAAGACAGAGGTTCAGTAGGCTGTTATAAATTAAGGCTACTCCTCCTCCTTTCCTGTTTTGGTGGTCGTATCTGAGAGCTTGAAAGTCGGGGGGTACAATCTCAGAGGTAAAGATGTGGGGTTTTAGCCATGACTCTGAGACTGCCACTATATCAGGTTGAGTGTGGTTTAGCCAAGTGTGGAAGAGTGTTATTTTACTTTTTACACTCTGGACATTAATGGTAATGAGCTTTAGGTATTTATTGTTGGTCCTATTTGAAGAGGTAGGGCGAGAAGGGTTAATACTTGTCATAGGTTCTGGGTTGGGGTGAATGTCTCCTGCTAGAGTAAGCCAATTGGAGGAAGTAAGGAGCAGAACCATTGGTCTGTGACATGTAGTTAGTGGGAGAAGCAATTTCAGTTTGGTTGTAGGAGGTTTTAAAGAAATGGTTAGGAGCTTTAATTTAAAATAGTGAATTGGATTAGGTTGAAGTAGGGAGGAGGATATGTGGTAAAAGTGGAAAGTCTTGGAGAGGGGAAGGGAGAACATGAAGGGGTGGGGGAGGAGGTGGTAGTTTGTAAGAGGAATAGGAGGTAGCATTGTAGACAGTTATTAGGAGAAAAATGCATATAGAGGAGATAAGAGAAGTTTGTAGAAGTGGAAGAGTCATGGTTAATTAGAGTGAGTTAAGATTAGAGCAGGTAACAGGGTAATAGGTGAGTGTTTGGTGAGAAGGAGGAGGGGTATAACTGAGAGTACAGGCTGGTAAGGAATAGGGAAAGGATGGGATTACCAGTTGACTGAATGCTGGGGGGGGGTAGAAAATTGGATTGGCTTAGGGGAAGGGGGAGGAGTTTCAGGGTACAGTAAAGGTAAGTGTACTGGGGTGGGTGGGAATTGGGGGTAGGGTAGGGGAGTGGAGTGAGCCCGCAGGGCGAACAGAGCAGGTAGAGCCACTGAGGGAGTGAACCAGGAAAACAATCAGAGGAGATGAAAGGTAAGGTAAGTGTGGATGGGAATAGGTAGGAGGTAAGAGCCTTGAAAGTAGTGATAGTAAGCAGGGTAGATAAGTGATGTAGAGTACAGGTAGCAGGAAATAGTGGGACTGTAGTTCAACAAGTTATGAAAACTGGGAGCCTAAGAGTGGAATATTTAGTCAGTGGGGTAGATTTAGGAGAAGAGTGCCACCTAGTGGACAAATGCAGTATAGCAAACAATAGTTTATTAAGGGAGGTAGCAGGTCTAGAAATATGAGGAGGGAATGATTGCAGTTATATACAGAAGGCACAAGAGTAGAAGGTATGGAGGAAGATGAAGAGAAAGGCTTTGGCTGCTGGTCGCCCTAGTTAGGGAGTGTGCAAAAACCTGAAGTATCAAAAAATTGTAGTTGTACTGCTTGTAGATTTAAAAACACATACTTTCTTTTCTTTGAAGGACTGATGCACAATGAGTATATAGGTACAGATCTTTAGTTTAGGGAGTGGACAGCTGTTGTTGCGGTGGAATAAGGCTGTAGGTCAGCAACAGACAGGGCAAATTCCCAACTGTAGGACAGTACAAGCAGGTTGGATAGCTGGGTAAATAACTGGAAAGAGAAACAGTAAGGTAAAGTAAACAGAATGTTAAACAGAATGTTACAACACACTAATGAAGAGAACTAGAGGATGAGCATGTAAGCACCTACTTAGGCAAAGTAGTCTCTGTTTTACTTGTTTGGTCAAGGGGAAGTTTCTTTACTCACCAGTGAGAGTGGGGAGTACTGAGCTGCCTGTTTGTCCGTAGAGGAGTGGTTTAAGGCAGTAACTTGTAGTTTATTGGCCATTTTGGGTCATTTCCTGTCTTTTCCAGCCCCCTGCTATAAAAGCGCTTTAAGCATTTGCAGCTAGCCGAGCTTAAGCTGATTGCAAAGCGCTTTTGCCGCAGCATTAGCGGAGATTAAGGAGTTACTAGTTAATCAGGTTTAAACTATTAGGGCTACCTAAAGTCCACTCTTCAAATTTTCCCTTAAAACCACCTTCCTCAAAGTATACTACTGTTCTATTTAGTGTATCCTATAACTATAAATTATCTCTACTTGACTCCCAAGTAGACTATTCTCTATCTGTATAGCCAAGCACTTGCTCCTACAGTACTTATCACCTCGATACAGCACTCTTGTTATAGAAAGTACCCCAAAAGCAAACCCCATTTCTCGGTCACCCACATCCCCAGAACCTTTTTAAGTTTTTCTGTCTATTCCTTCTAGCATGTCGAGGGATCAGTTGCTAATGTCCTCTCCTGCTCAGCTGGTGAACCTGAATATTGAGGCAATGTTACAATTGCCTCATGTACACAGACAACCCTCTCCTCCTCCCACAAAACACAAATACATGCGAGAGATGCAACTATACGGCCAAACTGGAGGCTGAGCTCTCTCGACATAGGACTGGCAAGACCAGACAGGAGGAGAAGGTAACCACACACACTATAGACCCAGTCTCACATAATACCATCACAACCTCAAATCATACACATAAACACACAAAGACATACTGAGGCTCTGATCAAAATCTACCAAAACAGCAGAGGCCACCAAAGCAGACAACCAAACAACTACCACCTCAGAACACAACACCTGCAACACATAGACCACACAGTCAGAGTGTCAAGCAGTCACAGCCCTTAAGGCCAAACACAATGCCAGACACACTAGTCATTGGTGACTCCATAGTCAGACACACTGATGTCCCGCTCACCAGACTGAGTAAGGAGAAGGTCACAGTAAGCTGCCTGTCGGGTGCTAGAATCCGCCACATAACGCATGCACTCAGGTCTCACAACAGCAGGTACGACTCAATCATTGTCCACGCTGGTGTAAACGACCTGAGACGTACCTCCTTGGACTACATGAAAAGAGACATAGAGGAGCTCTCTGATTATGTAGCCCAAGCAGGTATGACCCTGACCTTGAGCAGTATCCTACCTTCACCAAGAATGATGCCACAATACAGAGATAAGATGATCAGCTTTAACAATTGGCTTAAACTCTGGTGTCATTCAAAGGGGATCCAATGTCTGTCTGCCTGGGATGACATGCTGGACAAGCCACACTGCTTTGCAAGGGCACCTGTCACCCTGGGATTCCGGATTTTGGCAAAGGCTCTTGCCACCCCCATAGTGCCTTTTAGGCAAGGCTCAAATTCTAAACCTACCACCCTAGAACACAACAAAGAAAAAACTAAGGGTAATGCTGCTCAATGCCAGAAGTCTCAACCTCAAGATGCACGGCCCTTCTCAGTATGGAGAACATCGATGTCTGTGCTGTGACAGAAACCTGGTTCAAGGCTCCTGAGAGCACCCCAGCACTATCAGGTTTTACCTCATATCATGCGTTCCGCCCCAAAATCCGGACAATACCAAGAAAGGAGGGGTATCCATATTCATCAAGGACACCCACACCTCAAGATTGGTGGCAATGGAAACCATCCAGGTGCAATTAACCATAGGCAAGACTGCTCTGCAATTTGTAGCATGTTACAGGCCACCCTCGCAAACTCAGGAACCTCACATGGCCTTCCTGAAAACACTGGACGGGATAAATGTATCTCCGAACACCATCATACTAGGTGACTTCAACTACCCTAATATAGACTGGGAACACTACTCAAGCCCAAACACATCTAGCCCAAAAGTTCCTGGAATTCATAAACTCAAATGCCATGGAACAACTAGTCACCATCCCCACAAGAGGAGAAAACATACTTGATCTCATCATCATGAACATGGGAGCACAATGTTCAACACCGGAAGTATACCCCTCACTGGTGAGATCAGATCACAAACTAATCTCGCTGGAGGTCCTCATCCCGCCCCCCAACCAAAAAGACCACAGTAAAGAACTTCTCGGCCGACTTCACACTTCTAAAGACTAGTGTGGTCTCCTTTAAGGCCCCGAGCCGGGCGTAACATTACTCAAACCTCTGAATCACTTACAAATGCCTTCTACCAGCACCTGCAGGCTGCATGGATCAGGCAATCCCAAGCAAAACAAAGACTCTTTGTACCAAAGGCGTCCAGTCTGGTGGACCCCAGCCATAAACAAACTCTACAACAAAAGGAGAAAGCTACTACAAGATAGAGCAAAATCCTTAAAAGGTAAGACACCGCTGATCACTATAAGTAAAAGCTAAGAGCTCTCATAAAATCATCCAAAGCTAATTTTGAGAAAAAAATAGCTAAGGACTCTAAAGACAACCATAAGGCATTCTTTAGCTATGTCAGAAACCTAGGAGGAAACTCCCAGATATGCTCAGAATTAGTTCAAAATTATGTGAAGATTACTGATCCTACAGACATTGCCAACATACTGGCTGACAGGTTCAGTGCAAACTTCCTAAAGGAGAGATATCTATACCAAATGATTGTAGCCCCAAACATCTCTAACGCCCAGGTGAGAACTGCTCTCTCCAAGGCAAAGAACACAGCATCCATGGGACCTGATGGTGTCCCAGGCTGTGTGCTCCACGAACTCAAATTAAACCCACAGTTAGGACAGCTGTTTAATCTTAGTCTCACCTCCGGATCACATTACCCAGGAGTGGCGCTGACTGTGGTCCCACTCCACAAAACCCTGGAAATTACCGTCCCATTAGCCTGACAAGCCTTATCTGCAAAGCCATGGAGAGGATCATAATGGATCTCATAAATAAAGACATAGGGAATTTGCAGACTTTGGATCCAACCCAGTTTGGCTTTGTCAAAGGCAGATCATGCCTTTTAAACTTGGTTGACTTTTTGAAACAGTCACCAAGGCCATTGGAAAGGCAGTCCATACAGCCTACCTAGACCTGGCGAAGGCTTTCGATACAATACCCACTCGGGTATCATTGAAAAACTCATCAACTTAAATGTAAACCCATACATTACAAGATGGGTTGCAAACTGGCTGAGTGACTGAACCCACAGGGTCAGAGTTGCTGGCGCCATGTCAGACTCAAAACCTGTCATAAGTGGTGTCCCACAGGGCTCAGTCCTGGGCCCACTCTTGTTTGGCATCTACTTTTCTGAAGTACAAGCAAACACAGGAGGGTTATGGCTGACAAAGTTTGCAGATGACTGCAAACTGGGCGCCGTCGAAAAAGCACATCTGACACAGATATCCTTCAGAAGAGTCTCACAGAAACGGATAACTGGTGCCAGAGCCATGGCCTAAAGTTAAATGCCAAGAAATGCATAGTCATAAACAAGGTTACCCCTAGCTACCATATAGGTGGCAATCCCTGATCACAGAAGAAGTTATCAGGGACCTGGGGACCCAGGTTGACAGTAGCCTTTCATTCGACACTCATATTGCTAAAGTAGTTAGGAAGACCTTCTACATTGCCCACCTTATCATGAAGGGATTCACATCTAGATCAAGGGAGGTCATAGTCTCCCTATACTCATCACTCATCAGACCAATGATTGAGTACAATGCCCCATTCAGAATGTATCTGACCCGACACTTGCAGCAGCTGGAGAGGCCACAAAAGTTCCTCACCAAAAGGATAAAGGGTCTCAAAAATCTGTCTTATGCTGCCCGACTGAAAGAACTCCAGTTATATTCAGTTGCTTACCGCTTGCTCAGAGGTGACCTGTGCCTGACATACAAGGCCATGTCAAACCCAGATTTGATGAACATGCTTCATCTCAAAAAATCTAGATCCCTCAGAGCCACAAGGGCGGGAGACTTAAACCTCGACACAGTTATTAACAGGACATGCTGGAGGGATAGATTCATCACCCAAAGACTCCCTATGCTGTGGAACAAAATCCCGGTTTATGTGAGGCAGAGCACCTCGCTGGCCTTGTTCAAGAGGAATCTTGACCAATGGATGGGAGATCGCAGATACACCCCAGGGGTTACCTCAGTGTCACTGCTCGACAGAGGCACAGCAAAATAATGGGCATAGTTTCTCCAAACTAAAGGGTGAAACTATGGGCTAGGCTTGTAAATGCCCTCGGGCAGATAGCCTAGTATGAACCTATGAACCTATAAAATAGCAAATGAGAAATAAAAAACAGACATTTTCAGTTGTGTAGGCACGAAGATAAAAAAGACATTCAACAGCATCACAATAATCCCGCATATCCACAGCAATACTACTCTAAAGCAGAGAAGAATCATTTGCATTTAACAGCAATAAGTTAAAGAACAATGAATGCTGCTGAAATGCAGGCAAAGTCAGCGTGTGTGTAGGTAGGATAACATAGTCACTAAACAAAACATAGCATATTTGGTGTAAAAAGAGGGATGTTCTTTGTGTTTCACTGTTGCAGTCATTACATTTGGGTAATCTGCTGGCAGGTTGCCCTCAGTCGGCCTGAATAACAAAGTCTTGGGTCCTGCATCGGTTGCTGTCTCTTTTTCCATGACGTCAGGTTGTCAGGGGTATAAAACATGCAGCCGATGCCATTTTAATCAGTCTTTCTTGCCGCACAGTGCACGAAGCAGAAACAGTTCGCAAGTGCCGGTCGGCCAACTCCTGAAATTTTCGTTTTTGAGTTTCAGAACTGAAGTCTTCAACCTAAAGCTAAGTACCCTGCTGGGCAAACTTTTTCTTGCTCCTTACCAATCCCAGTAAAAGTTAATAATTGTATTACTTGTGGGAAGCAAATACCTCATAAGGACTTTCATTTGTATTGTATTCCTTGCCTAGGCCCTGACCACAACGTGCCTTGCTGTCGGTTCTGTGCTAAATTTAATCAAAGCACTATTAAGTGTCGATATATTTTTGCATCTCATTATTTTGGTTCAAGATTTAACTATCCAGATATGTCATCAGTTAGCAATCCGACTACCGGAATACACAAAAAAAACGCAAAGAAAAAGACAGAGACAGACCGTGGAGGTCCAAAACCGACAAGGAAGCTTCCCCTAAGCCAGTCACTGGTTCGCTGGTACTCAGTGAGGTGCTTTTGCAGCCCCTGGTGCCCGCTACTTTTGATTCGCAGGCGTCTACCGAGACCCATTTGGAGTCCGGTATGCCGCGGGACACTTCAAGTATTGAACCCGCAGATGTCTCTCCCTTAGATGGGTCCGGAGCCGCTGAGCAGGCAACGGCTTCTGAGGGTGTTTTCAGGCCTAAAGATTTGTATATTAAACTGACACCATCATCAAAAACAGGGCCAAAACCAACTTCTATGTCTAAAAAAATGATGCATGGGCCACGTGTTCAGGCCCCTATGCCTAAAAAGCAAATGATCAAAATGGCTGAGGATTTAATTACCTTGATCAGGGATTCCCAACCCCCTTCTGCAAAGAGGCCTAGGCAAGGCACTGATAATGAATCTTCAGATCAGGTTTCCATTTCTTCTGATTCTCTTCTGATCAGGAATTTTCTATTCCACCTTATGAGGATTCTGATGCAGAGGAATCCATCCCTTCTGCTTCCCCTCCTGAGGATTTTTCTTTTGGAGAAATTTTGCATAACTTAAGAGAACATTTTCATTGGGGAGAGTCAGGATTTTTCAGAATCCAAAAAGAGGCTTAGGGATTTCCTTCTCCTTCCTCAGCATAGGCCTTTGGCCTTTGGCTATACCTCCTGTTTTAGACATTGTTGATGATGTTTTCTCAGAATCCAACATGGCTCCTGATTCCCTGCCTCCGGCTCCTAGTAAGCCAGACAGATATTACAGGGTTCCTGACTCTCACAAGTTTCTTTTTAAAAATCCTACTGCTGATCCTGAAATGATTTCTCTGGGTCCCAAGGGTGTTAAGGCTTCTACTGCTAAAAATCCTACCCCTTCTGCCTTCTGATAGAGACTCCAGGGTGCTGGATAGATGGGGTAAGAAGGTTTACACATCTGCAACCCTGGCAATCAGGGCTTAACTGTCAATTTCATATGCTTAAATATCAGCAGCATGTCATGGGCTTATTGAAACAGAAAATGATGTTAATTTCTGACTGTGTGGAAAATAAAGAGTTACAGGATTTATTACAATCAGCTGAACAAGTTGGAAAGCATACTTTGCAATGTGGTTTTGATTCCTTGGAGGCCTCTTGCAGGGCCGCTGTAACTGGATCTGTGATAAGAAGGCATGCTTGGCTCAAGGAGCAAAATCTGCCTGATCATGTTAAAGCAAAATTGTTGGATGCACATCTACAACAGGACAGTCTATCTGGTAATAAGACAGAAGAAGTTTTGAAAAAGATGGAAGATAAAGCTAAATCTATGCAAACTGTAAAAGATTTCTTATAAGTGCAGCCACCCAGGTTCAGTAGGCACTGGCCTACTAAAAATCGGTCCTTTCCAGCACCCAACAGAGACACTCAGGCCAAACCCAGACATTCCAAAGGCTCCAGGTTTCAGTCACAAGGAGCTTACAGAACAAAACAATGGGGTACCTCCACCTCCAAATCTGGAAGTAGCAAGGCCCCTCCCTATGGCAAACAGTCTCAATGACTTTCCTCTGCCATTTCCAAGTACTTATCTTTTGGCAGCCCCTTTGGGGGGAAAACTAGCACTTCATGCACAAAATTGGCATCTCATTACCCAGGATAAGTGGGTCTTAAATATAGTATCTCAGGGATACAGATTTCATTTCCACACGTTGCCAATTCCAAACAGATGGCCAGATCTGCCCCAAAATCAGTGGGCAGAGGCCCAAAAACAAGTTATGTCCCTCATGGATATGGGGGCTATTCAACCAGTACCAAAAAAGGAAAAAGGACAAGGTTTCTATTCAAGACTTTTCCTGGTACCCAGAAAAGACAAATCATGGCGTCCAATTCTGGGCTTATCCATTCTAAATACTTTCCTGGACATTCCAAAATTCAAGATGCTGACTCTACAACAGTTATTACCTATGCTGGGCAATGATGCCTGGTTGGTAACTCTAGACTTAAAAGAGGCTTACCTGCATATCCCAGTCGAGGAATTTTGCAGAAGATACCTCCGCTTCAAAGCAGGCTATTTGCATTACCAGTTCTCTGCACTGCCCTTTGGCTTATCTACTGCATCCAGGGTCTTCACAAAGTGCCTGGCACCAGTAATTGCATTCTGCAGACAAAGAAACATTCAAATTTATCCTTATCTGGATGATTGTCTTAATTCAGGCAGAAAACAAGGACACTCTTCTACAACATCTGGCATTTGTAAAAAGGCTTCTAACATGCCTAGGGTACATCATCAACGAAAAGAAATCACAATTGGTACCATCTCAAATAATTACATTCCTGGGTGCAAGCTTGAATACAACTGCTCAGATGGTTTACCTCACGCCAGACAAATAAATTCAATTGATGACATACTTCAAACAAGTGGCCACAAAAACCCAGCTATCTGCAAGACAAATTCTGCAGGCCTTGGGGTTCATGGCTTCCTGCATTCTACTAATTCCATGTGCAAGACTGCATATGAGGAAACTTCAATGGTACCTAAAAAGTGGAGTCAACATTGTCACAGCCTGGAAACAATGATTCCTATCATTCCTTGCCTGCAACAGGAGTTCCTGTGGTGGGCAGAGGCCTGTCAACAAAACAAGGGACTGTCATTCATTCCACTTCCTGCCACCCAAACCCTAACTACAGATGCATCAGAGTATGCTTGGGGAGCCCATCTGGTAGGGAGATGCATTCAGGGTGAATGGAGCCCAATTCAAATGCACCTACATATCAACCAGAAAGAAATGCTAGCTGTACAGAATGCTCTGACAGCCTTCAAGGACTTTCTTCATCCAGGACAACTACTGATAAAGAAGGACAACATCACAGTTATGTGGTACATAAACAAGCAGGGGGGTACACACTCCTACCCCGTTTGCAGACTATCCATGGCTTTGTGGAACGCAGCCTTGACTTACCAAATACATCTACAAGCTCAATTCGTGCCGGGAAAGCAAAATACTCTGGCAGACGAACTAAGCAGAAATCTTCTGGACCCACATGAATGGAAACTAGATCCACAAATCTTCAGCATGTTGACACAAAGATGGGGGAGCCCAGACATAGATCTTTTTTGTCTCTCCCCAAAATTATCAGTTGAACAAATTCTGCGCAAGACTTCACCACAAAAAACTTGGAAAGTGGATGCTCTATCCTTCAGCTGGAAAAAACCTGTCAGTCTGTGCCTTTCCCCCTCTGCATCTGCTCTCCAAGGTTTTACTAAAAGTCAGACAGGAAAAAACAAAAATAATTCTGATTGCTCCAGACTGGCCTCGCCAACACTGGTACCACTCCTACGCAATATGTCACACCAACCTCCGTGGTACCTGCCTCAGACACCTTGTCTACTGTCTCAGCAGAACTATCAAATTCTGCACACTCAGCACCAAAATCTGAATCTTGCAGCATGGCTAATCAACTAATTTCACCAGTCACATGCCTCAGTAAACCTGTGATGGATGTCATTTTGGAGGCTAGAAGGCCTAGTACTAGAAAATTTTATGCTGATAAATGGAAAGGATTCTGTGCCTGGAACCAAGAACAAGGAATAAACACAGCAATGCCCAATATTCCTCAGATTCTGCAATATTTAACTGAGATGCTTCACAAGGGCCTATCTTTTTCTTCCATAAAGATCCATCCCTCTGCCATTTCGGCTCATTACAACACAGAGCCTCCTCTCTTTTCTAACCCCCTGCTAAAGCAGTACCTCAGAGGGGCCAAAAATTTGAGATCTCCCAGGATGGGACCTCAATTTTGTGCTGGAAAACTCACCCTACCTCCTTTTGAACCAGCTGCTACTGCAGACATAAAATTTCTCTCTTGGAAGACAGCTTTTCTTTTAGCAGTCACTTCAGCTAGAAGAATCTCAGAACTAAAGGCTCTCATGGCAGTGGAGCCTTTCATTATCTTTTATCCGGACAGGGTGGCACTCAGGACCAACCCATCCTTTATGCCTAAGGTGGTATCCAGTGTGGCTCTTAATCAGGCCATTCATCTGCCAACTTTTTTCCCAAATCCGCAGAACAAGGGGGAGCGGATTCTGCATTCATTGGATGTACACAGACAACTAAGATTCTATTTAAACAGGACAAAATCTCTAAGAAAATCTGAGCAATTACTGGTGGCATTTGCTGCAGGGGCAGAGGGAAAGGCTATTTGAAAGCAGACTATTTCAAAATGGATAAGCCATTGTATTAGTTTCTGCTACACGCACCATGGTAAACCTTTTCCCAAGGGGATCAGATCCCATTCCACCAAGGCTGCATCTACTTCTGCAGCTTTTCTCCTAGGGGTTCCTGCCAGAAACGTTCTAGAAGCTGCCACCTGGAGCTCAGTTCATACCTTCACCAAACATTACCATTTACCTCTCTTTTCTAAATCCAGAGCAGGCTTTGCCACTGCTGTCTTGCAGGGCCTTATAGTTGCTCCTAATGCTGTATAATTCCATCCTCCCAACCATAGCTTTGGAATTCTACCCAAATGTAATGACTACAACAGTGAAACACGAAGAACATAGTACAGTTGTGTACACTTACCATAAATGTAGATGTTCCAGTGTATTCACTGTTGCAGTCCTAGTTACCCACCCGCCAGCCCCCTATTTCTCTCTTATTTTACCTGTTCTTTCTTTTACTATGCTCAAAAGCCTTTTTGGTGTATTTGCTTTTAGTTGGAGGTACATTTTTATGTTCAAATTACATGTGTACATATATATATATATATATATATATATATATATATATATATATTTAGTTGCAGGTACATTTTTATGTTCAAATTACATGTGTATATATATATATATATATATATATATATATATATATATATATGGTTTACTATCAAAATTGACGGCACTAAATCGACTGTCATATAGTCGAACATGGAAGTTCGTGAATGTCGAACAAAATAATCAATCTAGGAATGGTTTTAACATGGGTGGTAGGGAGATGTTTGTAGTTCGGAATAATACTGAACACCTACCTCGACCCATGTTAAAACCATTCCTAGATTGATTATTTTGTCTTCGACATTACCGATTTTGAACTTCCGTGTTCGACTGTAGGACAGTCGACGTAGTGCCGTTCGCAATTATGATAGTAAACCTATATATATATATATATATATATATTATATATATATATATATATATTATATATATATATATATATATATATATATTCTTTGCTCCCCTTTGAGGGGCACCTGACATCTGGGGCAAGAAAAACTGATTAAAATTTCATTGGCTGAATGTTTTATACCCCTGACGACCTGACGTCATGGAAGAAGAGACAGCAACTGACGCAGGACCCAAGACTTGGTTATTCAGGCCGACTGAGGGCAACCTGCCAGCAGATTACCCAAATGTAATGACTGCAACAGTGAATACATTCGAACATCTACATTTATGGTAAGTGTACACAACTGAACTTTGTAACTGTAGTAATATGTATATTAATAGTACAAATCAGATAGGATTTAATAGTTAGAGAGAAACAGGGATATTTCTAATATATGGTAAACAGAAAGGAAAAGGTGCAGAGGAGGCTGTGGCGCGGCCTGCCGAAAGTCGTTGTGAGCTAAGCCTTGCGGAACTATGTATACATACAGTTTTTTTACTTGCTAATTATCCTTATTAGTTCTAGTTCTGACAAGGAGTCACTTATTTCAGTCTGCCTATAGAGCACACACATTATATTCCATGAGTTGTTTGCATATGATGTTTTTATTCATTCTGTCATATTAAAAACAATGTTGCTAAGCAACATGTGGGAAAGTCATGCCAAACTGCACTGTTTACATGATTAAAAGAGAACAGCACAGAACAATGGGGGATATATGTATGTCTCTCAAATATGCAACAAAATCTAGAAGATTTAGGATGTTTGCTTGGAAATATTTAGACTCCAGAGAATTTTTCCTCAGGTAGACAGCAAATGTTAGAGATGTGATGGGAAAGGAAGAATTGAGAACATATTTTCTGGGAGTGTAATGAGTTGGTAGACTTTAAAAATTCCCTGCAGACTACTCTATCAGAGATACTGTGGTATTTTACAACAGTACCCCGCCGGCCATTTCGAGCAGGAATGGGCATGGCCAGACTGATTGACATGACTAATGGCTGTGATTTAGCAGGCAAATGATGCATGACTGGCATGTCCTGCAGATTTGTCTGTGACATTCTGAATATTAATTGGCTAATTCCTCCTAAAAGATGTACGATCTTGGAGTTGGTTTTATTTATATTTATATACACAGGGAGGGCAGGGGGGCTTGCCCTTGTGCAAAGAATACAGGGAAAAAAAGTAATATTTGTGAGCTAGAGTATCAGTTCATCAGAAGACCATGTGTTTGCAGACAGTATGCATAGGATATCTGGACATTTTGTCAAAACAGATTAAAAGCACAGGGAAAAATAAGTCATTGTGAGCTAGAGTATCAAACTGTAGATTACATTAACTTTGTACATGCTAAACTGCCTATTAAAATCCACAAAACTCCAAAATAAGGCATTAAATGCCACAAACTGATTGAACGTTTGTAAAGTAATATGAACATTTCCTTTCATATGCAATACATTGCAGAACCAAAGCTTACGTAGTATGACATGAACACTAGGAGAAAATAAAAAAAAAAAAGAAACTTATATTACGCTAGTCAGTATAACCAGCCATCTACTTATAAATGTTCCCATTTGTATGTTTACTGCTTGCCGGAAACACCAGATGAATATTCATGGGGACTACCAAACTGTGTTCATGTTTATTCAAATCTAGAGAAAAAAAATGGCCATGTGCAGACTGTTGGGCAGAGTTTGGGCAGGCCTTGCTAATGCGCATGGGGGGTGAGTACTGTTGTAAAACAATGCCAGAGATACTGGGTGAGCAAACTGGTGTAACTAGGGAAATCATTTTTCTGAGCTATGATACAGAATTGCCTGACTAGGTAGACTTCCTAAGTCTAATTATGGTGGCTGCCAAAAAGCAATTACTAGAAAATGCTAATCAAAGTCTAAACCAATGATACTAGAAGTAGTGCATATAGTAACAGATAAAACAACTGGAATTGGGATCTTTAGAAAATGTAGGAGCAAAGTACGTAGGAAAAAATGGGAATTATGGGAACAATACATGCAGAGGAAGAATGAGGTTTAATAAACAGGATTTGAATGAGCTATGTAATGTTTGACTGACAATGATTGGGTAGATTATAAGTGATGTATAATGTTTGCAGCTAGAATTATGTCAATATGATTTGTGATGTAAAATGCTTGCAACTAAGACTATGTCAATATGGTTTGTTTTCATTTATATAAATGTATGATTGCCTATGTCATAAGTGATCTCTCTCTCTCTCTTTCAGGTTTTCCTGGTTAGGGGTCACCACATCGGATCATCTTGTCCGCTCATGATTGGCAGTGGAGTTTTTGCGGTTTCAATTGCCAGCCTGGCGCCCAACCTTCCACAGAAGGCACACACACACACACACACACACACACACACACACACACACACACACACACGCACTCACGCCTAGGGCCAATTTTAGCATGTCCAGTCCACTTGCAGCATGTCTTTGGGGATGTGGGAGGAAACCGGAGTGCCCAGAGGAAATCCACATGACCACAGGGAGGACATGCAGACTCCACACAGAAGACACCCCAGCCGAAGATCGAATCAGAGAGCCTCTTGCTATGAGGCGACAACGCTAACTACTGCACCACCGCGGCCGTCCTATGTCATAAGTGATAATAAGTGACAATTTAATAAAAATGTTTCTTATTTAAAAGAGAGAGAACAGCACCTAATCAGTGATTTATCAGCTCTCAGTTCAGTAATTCAGTTTAGCATTTTCAACATTGTTTTAATTTGTAAATACTGCTAAATGCATTACTGTACTTTGCCATATTGTGAGACACCTATTTAACTAACTCAGCTGTCATTAAAAACAAATTAGAGTGAAGATAAAGTATTTATTTCCAAGTTAATGTACAGTCTTCACAGACTCTACTTTTTACTGTGTTTACAGAAAAAAATACTGAATAGATAGAGTTTCTGGATACCAATCCATTGTTTATGGTGCTGTCATGTAAAATATGAATGAGCTGCTTTTCAGACCTATGGAAACACTCTGTTATAACTAAGAAAGAAATTATTTATTTATTTTGCAAGAAGCATCGTTATTAAATTATTACGCATGACATAGGCAATCATACATTTATGTAAATAAAAACAGTGTATTGACACAATTTTATTTGTAAACATTATACATCACTTATAATCTATCCAGTCATTGTCAGTCAGACATTACATAACTCATTCAAATCCTGCATCTTTTAAACCTTGTTCCTCCTCTGCATGTGTTCTTCCCACACTTCCCATTTTTATTCTATGTAACTTGTTCCTACCCTTTTCTAAAGATCCCAATTGACTAAGAAAAAATGTTAAGTTAATTTAATTTGCAAATACTGCAAAACTGATTACTGTACTTTATTGTATTTGCCATAGTGTATAGCATCTATTTCACTAATGTACAGTCATCACAGGCTGTATTTTTTTTATTGTCTTTACAAAAAAAAAAAAAAAACGCTGAATAGATGGAGTTGCTGGATACCAATCCATTGTTTGTAGTGTTATCAAGTAAAACATGAATGACCAGCTTTTCAGACCTATGAAACCACTCTGTTATAACTAAGAATTTTTTTTTTTTAAACAAGAAACGTCATCATTAAATTATCACCTATGACATAGGCAGTCATATATTTATATAAATGAAAATAAATCATACTGACATAATTTTAGTTGTGAACATTATACATCACTTATAATCTGTCCAGTCATTGTAAGTCAAAAATTATATAGCTCATTCAAATCCTGCCTTCTTTTAAATCTCGTTCCTCCTCTGTATGTATTGTTCCCACAATTCCCATTTTTTCTGTGTAGTTTGCTCCTACCCTTTTCTAAAAATCCCAATTAACTAATAAAAAATATTAAGCTGACTACTAAAGTGACCATTGCATGAAAATTGGCTATTGTGATTATTACAGCTTTACAGGGCATGATATCCATCAGTTTCCAGTGGCATCATTTATTTAACAGGCAGAGTTTGAAAGGATTATGTGGGGGGGGGGGGTTATTGAGCAGAGATGAGGCTCCCTTGTCTGGAGACCCAGGGGCATGATGTCATTCAGGTTTCTTGGCACAGTATAGAGGGTGTGCCAGTCAACCATCCAATAATCTGTCAGGCTATGTGGCAGACATCTTGTGGGGGATTGAATATACATTGAGGGGGCATGTATGCCATAGAGATAGGACCTAAGCTAGTGGTGGGTAGATTAAGTGTCCCATGAGACTGGCTCTGTTATATTGAGGAATAATGATCAGATGACACCAGTTTGAATACTAGCTTGTGTACTAGAAGAGTTAGGAAGGCAGGATGGGAGTGAGCAGCCAGCAATGGCTCAACTTTTGGGGGGGAAGGGATTTGTGGTTCCAGTCAGCCAGTCACCACCATGCAAGTAGAATCTTGAACAGCACCAGTATGACCATGCCCAGGGGTCTGGGCTTGATTGTCTCAAACTAATGCCAGTAGCCCTGATAGTGTGTGGGTCAGAGGTACATACATGCACTAGGAAGGGCATAGGGTATTCCATGGTAATGTGAGTGCTCGTGTTAGCTACCAGGGCAGGGTTAGTGCTTCGTAAGAAATGCACTCATTGCAGCAATGCCAGTGAGAGCACAAACTACCTCCATGGCTGCCTGGATGATGGTCCTTCCAGCCTTCTCTCACCCTCATGCTGGGGATACTCAGTACAGGAGAATTAATTTTCTTAAGACCAGTAAGGGGAAACTTACAGATCACCAGACAGTAATAGAAGAAGTATATATAAAAAAAGCCTCATGAGGACCAGGAACAGAAGTAGCAGCTGCAGCTGCCAGACCCACTGGGTGAAGTAGTGTTTATTCCTTTTACAGTGAGAGTCATCAAGGCGGTGCCTTAATAAATCAGTACTGGTGGCATAAAGAGAGAAATCGCTGAAGTTGTCCCAGGTGACCTAAGTTCAGTTAACTGCTTGGACACATGAAGGACCTATTAATAGTGGATGAGCTTGCCTATCCGTGATCAGAGGGCAGATTGGAGCAGGACACATACAGCCAACATCACTTAGATGAGGGGGTAGAGGTCCAATGCAGATCATGGTGGTGAGCATTCAGCTCATTAAGCCACTGCCTATTGGTACTCTTCATTACTGAGTGTATGGTAGTATGTGCTGTGGGTTCCCATGATGATAAAGAAGATAGCTTCCCACCCTGGGGGTTAAGGTTTGAGGCTTTCAAATGCCCTTCTTACATTGTCATAGTGCAGTGAGGGTACAAGCATCCATCATGGCTGTCTGTAGGAAGGTCTACTCTGGTTAGTTGTCACTACCATACTGTACTAGGGTAATTCCTTAGTACTGAAGACTTCTCAGGCAGAATCACATTGGGCAAGGATTTATGGATGGCAAATACTGGGGCAAAAAAAGAAAAAAGTCCTAGATAGCCCACAGTGGCTGGATGGAATAGTCCCATACTGTAAAAGAGAAGACCATGAAATATGAACGATCCCAAAAAGTACTGTGTTTTGTTTTTTTCTTTTTATGCTGGTTGAATGAGAACTGCTCACCACTGTAAACAAACTCAGTATAAGACGCTTGTCCCTATTGTCAGGAGGCTATGGTGGTTGAGCTCTTAGCTACACTGAATCTCAATTATGGAGATATGAATTCTTATTGAGTTAATTTATGTAGGAAAGCTGCTATAAAATGGTTGTGGTAGACTCTACTATGGATATTATGTGAGTGGAATGGTATTAAAACATTTTTTATTGTTACTGCTCGTGTCATCCTCTTGGATGTAGTAAATAAAAACAGGCTTGCATGAGTAGACAACTGCTTAAGTACTGCTGTGAAATGAAAAGCATATTAACGGCTATTTTTTTTTCCTGCACCAGATAATTAATGCAAGTGAAGAACTCGCAAAGGCTGCTTCATATCAACATGTTAGGATATTTGTAGCTGGTCTTGCAATGGCAGACAAGGAACTTACTGACCTTTCCAAGATAGATTTGCAATGGTCTGTACCCACAGCTGGTAAGTTGGCTGTTGTTAATGGACAGTGTACAAACAGTGTAATTTGTAAAATGAACTTCAAATGTAGTCTGTAGACCTGTGTTATACTGGTCAGTAAGCATCTGGCTAAGTCAGTATTGGATCCAACTGAAACGACCCACTAACCTAGTTAATATATAAACAGTGGAGAAGGTGCCTCCAAAGCTAAAATAATTCAGATTTTCATTCAAACACCTTTGCTGTAAATCTCTGTACTGTTACAGCTGTGTCAGCTGTTTAGCTCCATTAATTACAGGTATGAAAAGATTAATTCTTCCTGTTCTGCTGTAAGCATTTTAGAGCAGGATGAGTGTCTGTGCTCAGGAACAGAGAATGTATTTGTAAAATGCCTACCAGACATATAGCTGCAGGCATCATATCTAAACATCATTAAAAATCAATGATGATTGGCCTGAAGTTGAAGCAGTTGTTGCCAGTCTACCAAAGCTACTACTCTTTGAAAATGACCCAAATAATAAAGATGTTTTCTTTTCTACAGAGGATGTGACCCCCCCCCCAACACACACACACCTTCATTTCCTAAATTAAAATTCTGAGACCTCTGCATCTTGGAAGAAAGTGTAATTTGTGGAGTGTGCAGACATTCATTAAAAGAATATTATTTTCCTTAGAAATTCAAATAGCACGGCAATAGATGGCATTTGATAAATATATCTGTGACCAAAAGCTGTTAGTCTGTATGGAAATATGTACTACAAGTTTTTGTTTGCAAAGCACTAAATGGCAGAGTCAAGACACTGCTTCAGGAGGTGTCACTTTTACTGGTTGTCTCATTTAGCATAAAGTAACTTTTATTTGCTGCTATCCTCTCAATTTCCATCAAACAATTTCTTTTACACATAGAGCCCTCAGCATCTTAGCTACCTGCAATATACTGAGTTATAAACTTGATATCTATATCAGCTGCAGTCTTTAAAAGCTTTATTTTTCAGCCTTTTGGCTGCTTTCAGTGTGAGATCACGGAGCATTGGAGTCTGGATGTATGTCCTTATACTGCTGTTTTGCGATCTCAGAATTGTCATATACTTAGCATGGGGAGGCACAGGTACAAAAATATTGTTTTTTTATGGTTTTTATTGCACTCTAAAAAGATTGTTGTGTTTGTATTGGGATAACTGGCAGATGTTCTTTGTGTTTCACTTTTGCAGTCATTACATTTGGGTAATCTGCTGGCAGGTTGCCCTCAGTCGGCCTGATTAACAAAGTCTTGGGTCCTGCGTCGGTTGCTGTCCCTTCTTCCGTGATGTCAGGTGTATAAAACATGCAGCCAATGCCATTACACCAGTCTTTCTTGCCGCGCGGTGCCCGAAGCTGAAGCAGTTCGCAAGTGCCGGTCGGCTGACTCCTGAAATTTTTATTTTCGAGTTTCAGAACCGAAGTCTTCAACTAAAAGCTAAGTACCCCATTGGGGAAACTTTTTCTTGCTCCTTACCGATGTCAGTAAAAGTTAATAATTGCATTACTTGTGGGAAGCAAATACCTCATAAGGATTTTCATTTGTATGGCATTCCTTGCCTAGGCCCTGACCACGACATACCTTGCTGTTGGTTTTCTGCTTTATTTAATCAGCGCACTATCCATCGTCGGTACATTTTTGCTTCTAAATTTTTCAGTTCTCGGTTTAATTATCCAGAAATGTCGTCGGTTAGCCATCCAACTACCAGAATACCGAAAAAATGCAAAGAAAAAGACAGAGACAGGCTGTTGAGGTCCAGAACTGCCAACGACACTTCTCCTAAGCCAGTCGCTAGTTCGCCGGTAATCAGTGAGGTGCTTTCGCAGCCCCGATACCTGCTACTTTTGATTTGCAGGCCTCTGCTGAGACCAATTCTGAGTCCGGTATGCCGCGAGATGCTTCTCAGATGGAACTCACGGATGTCTCTACCTTGGATGGGTCTGGAGCCGCTGAACAGGCACCGGTTTCTGTGGGTGTATTCAGGCCTACAGATTTGTATATTAAACCGACTCCATCTTCAATACTAAGGCCTAAATCTCGATCTATGTCTAAAAAAATGGCGCCCAGGCCACATGTTCAGGCCCCTTTGCCTAAAAAACAGATGATCAAAATGGCTGAAGATTTAATTACTCTAATCAGGGGTAGTCAACCCCCCCCCCCCCAAGAGGCCAAGGATTGAGCTTGACTATGAATCTTCTGAACAGGACTCTGTTTCTTCTGACTCTGCTAATGATCTGGAGTTGTCCATACCTAATTATGAGGACTCTGATGCAGAGGATTCCATTCCCTCTGCTTCTCCACCTGAGGATTTCTCTTTTAGGGAAACTTTACATACCTTAAGGGAGCATTTCCACTGGGAAAGTCAGGATTGCTCTAAATCCAAAAAAGAGGCTTAGGGATTTTCTTCTTCTTCCTCAGCATAGGCTTTTGGCTATGCCTCCTGTACTAGACATTGTTGATGATGTGTTTTCGGAATCCAGTATGGCCCCTGATTCCTTGCCTCCAGCCCCTAGCAAACCAGGTAGGTACTACAGGGTTCCTGAGTCCCACAAATGTCTTTTCAAAAATCCTTTTGCAGACCCTGAAACCATTTCTCAGGGCCCCAAGGGCATTAAGGCTTCTACTGCTAAAAATCCTACCCCTTCTGATAGAGACTCCAGGGCACTGGATAGATGGGGTAAAAAGGTTTATACTTCTTCAACTTTAGCAATCAGGGCTTTAAACTGTCAATTCCATATGCTAAAATATCAACAGCATATCATGGGACTGCTAAAACAGAAAATTATGTTGATTTCTGACTGTGTGGAGAATAAAGATTTACAGGACTTACTGCATTCAGCTAAACAGTTTGGCAAACATACTTTGCAATGTGGTTTTGATTCTTTAGAGGCCTCTTACAGGGCTGCTGTTACTGGGTCTGTGCTTAGAAGGCATGCTTGGCTTAAGGAGCAATCTCTGCCTGATCATGTTAAAGCAAAGCTTTTGGATGCTCCTTTACAGCAGGACCACCTTTTTGGCAATAAGGCTGAAGAAGTTCTAAAAAAGATGGAAGATAAAGCTAAATCTATGAAAACTATTAAAGATTTCTTACACGTGCAATCTCCTAGATTTAGTAGGCACTGGCTCCATCCAGAGCCACTTCAACCAAACCCAGACATTCCAAAAGCACCAGGTTTCAGTCCCAAGGGACTTTCAGAACTAAGCAATGGGGTGCTTCCACTTCCAAATCTGGAAACAGCAAGGCACCACCCTATGGTAAATAGTCTCAATGACTTCCCTTTACAAATACCAAGCACTTATCTCTTAGCCGCCCCTTTGGGGGGAAAACTGGCTCTTAATTCCAGAAACTGGCAACTTATAACCCAGGACAAATGGGTGTTAAATATAGTGTCCCAGGGATACAGATTTCATTTCTTCATGCTGCCAACCCCAAACGGGTGGCCAGACCTGCCTCCAAATCAGTGGGCAGAGGCTCAGAAACAAGTACTTTCCCTCCTAAACATGAGGCAGTTCAACTAGTACCAGAAGATGAAAAGGGACAAGGTTTCTATTCCAGACGTTTCCTGGTACCCAGAAAAGACAAATCATGGCGTCCAGTTCTGGACCTGTCCACTCTAAACACCTTTCTGGACATTCCAAAATTCAAGATGCTGACTCTTCACCAGCAACTTCCTATGCTAGGCAAGGATGTCTGGTTGGCAACTCTAGATTTAAAAGAGGCTTACTTACATATCCCAATCAGGGAATCTTGCAGAAGGTACCTACGCTTCAAAGCAGGCTGCATGCGTTATCAGTTCTCTGCACTGCCCTTTGGCTTGTCTACTGCACCCAGGGTATTCACAAAGTGCCTGGCTCCAGTAATTGCATTTTGCAGGCAAAGAAATATTCAAATATATCCATACCTGGATGATCATTTAATTCAGGCAGAAAACCAGGCCATTCTTCTAAAACATCTGGCATTTGTAAAAAGAGTTTTAACTTGTCTAGGGTACACCATAAACGAAAAGAAATCACAACTGGTACCCTCTCAAAAAATTACATTCCTGGGTGCAAGCTTGAATACAACTGCCCAGATGGCTTTCCTTACGCCAGAAAAACAAACTCATTTGGTGACTTATTTCAAACAGGTGGCCAGAAAAACCCTGCTATCTGCAAGGCAAATACTGCAAACCTTGGGGTTCATGGCCTCCTGCATTCTTCTAATTCCATATGCAAGACTGCATGTGAGGAAACTTCAGTGGTACTTAAAAAGTTTATGGAGTCAACATTGTCACAGCCTGGACACAATGATTCCTATCATACCTTGCCTGCGCCTAGAGTTCCTATGGTGGGCAGAGGCCTACCACCAAAACAAGGGACTGCCATTCACACCACCCCCTGCCACCCAAACCCTGACTACAGATGCATCAGACTATGCATGGGGGCTCATCTGGCAGGGAAGTGCATTCAGGTCAAATGGAGCCCAAATCAAATGCACCTTCACATCAGTCAAAAAGAAATGGTAACTGTACAGAATGCACTGACATCCTTCAAGGACTACCTTCATCCAGGACAATTACTGATAAAGACAGACAACACCACGGTTATGTGGTACATAAACTAGCAGGGGGGTACACATTCCTACCCTCTGCAGACTAGCCATGACATTGTGGATCATGGCCTTTGGATATCAAGTACAACTACAAGCTCAATTTCTGCCAGGAAAGCTGAATGTTCTGGCAGACGAACTAAGCAGAAATCTCATGGACCACACGAATGGAAACTGGGGCCACAGATTTTCAACATGTTGACACGCAAATGGGGGAGCCCAGACATAGATTTTTTGCCTCACCTCAGAACTACCAGTTGGACAAATTCTGCACAAGAACTCATCACAAAAAAGCCTGGAAAGTGGACACTCTGTCCTTCAGCTGGAAAAATCTTTCAGTCTATGTCTTTCCCCCTCTGCCTCTGCTCTCCAAAGTTCTACTAAAAGTCAAACAGGACAAACCAAAAATTATTTTGATTGCTCCAGACTGGCCTTGCCAACACTGGTACCCACTCCTGCGCAGTGTCACACATTTCGCCATGGAACCTGCCTCAGACACCTTCCTTACTGTCTCAGCAGGAGAACCAAATTCTGCACCCTCACCTCCAAACATTGAATCTTGCAGCTTGGCTAATCACTTAAATTCCCCATTAGCACCCCTCAGCAAACCTGTGATGGATGTCATTTTGGAGGCGAGAAGACGTAGTACTAGAAAATCTTATGCTGACAAATGGAAAAGATTTTGTGCCTGGAATCAATCTCAAGGGATGAGCACAGCAGTGCCCAATTTACCTCAGATTTTGCAATACTTAACTGAGATGCTTCACAAGGGCCTGTCTTTTTCTTCCATAAAAATCCATGCCTCAGCCATTTCAGCTCATTACAATACTGAACCCCCCCCTCTTCTCTCATCCTCTTCTAAAGCAGCATCTCAAAGGGGCCAAAAACTTGAGACCACCCAGGACAGCTCCAACCCCTGCCTGGGACCTTAATTTTGTATTGGAGAAACTCACTCTACCTCCTTTCGAGCCAGCTGCTACTGCAGACTTAAAATTTCTTTCCTGGAAAACAGCTTTCCTTTTAGCAATCACTTCAGCTAGAAGGATATCTGAATTACAGGCCCTTATGGCAGTGGAGCCTTTCATCATCTTTCATGCGGACAGGGTGTCACTCAGTACCAACCCATCACTCATGCCCAAGGTGGTGTCCAGTGTGGCTCATAATCAGTCCATCCATTTGCCAACTTTCTTTCCCAATCCACAGAACAGGGGGGATTGGATTTTGCATTCATTGGACGTACACAGACAACTTAGATTCTACTTGGGCATGACTAAATCTTGAAGAAAATCTGAACAACTGCTGGTAGCATTTGCTGCAGGGGCAGAGGGGAAGCTATTTCAAAGCAAACTATTTCTAAATGGATAAGCCATTATATACATTTCTGTTATAAGCAGCATGGAAAACCTATCCCCCAGGGGATCAGATCTCATTCCACCAGGGCTGCATCTACTTCAACAGCCTTTCTCAGAGGTGTTCCTACCAGGGATATTCTAGAA
>NC_056741.1:1320508217-1320523217 GCF_019279795.1 Protopterus annectens | reverse complement strand
TAAATCATTTGTCACACAAATACATTTGCTGTCAGTGAAACTGAGCAGCTATTTAACTTCAGCAGGTTTTAAACAGTGATACTGCAATTTAGGACAACATCTGCTAAATTAAATATTACTTTTGGGATGTCTGGTGACTTTTCTTTTACCTGGCATTTGCAGCCTTAACAAAAGGAAAATAATACTCAATTACAGCCAAAGGATTCCTTCACATACATTCATACTGGCTTCTTACAAAAGAGGCTTGTTAATTTCACCGGCAGGCAGCTGTCAGGCACAGCATGGGTACTGCCATAAGTATATTTTTATGGAAAATATGGCTAAGTACTCATAGATACCCACCATTGCCAGCTGCATTGCATCTGAGCCAACGATATACTTTTCACTGTTCGAGTGGGTAAAGGGGAACAATGGATATTTGTTGACAAGTGACTGACAATGCACAGTACATAAAACATGGCAATTATGCATGTAAAAAAATATAAGGTTATAAATTTTAATGTGATCTTATTGCAAAAAAAATGCATCACACATTCATGTTAAACTCTACAATGCATCACCACAACATCTAACATAAACTTCAAGTGGCCATCTTATTTTCCTGTAAAGTCTTACTGTAAACAAAACTGCACCAAAATAATTCCAAAGGTTCACCAAGTCTTCATTTCTCCTTTGGAATGTACCCACATTCCACTAAGAATGATTGATTAGCTTTTAACTGTGCACGTGCCAGTTTTACAGCATTCTGCTTTAATCACAAAAATCAGGACATTTTTCCATCTACGCATTATGATGAATGCAATTCAATGTACAAATTACCAATATTCTACAAAAAGAGAGAGTATAATATCAATATCCAGAAGGTGTTCTTCGACAGCTAATACACATGTATTTCATTTTTTAAATTTATTTATTTATTTTACATTTGTTGACTGGGCTAGTCTAACTGGATATATGTCCATTTTCAGTAGAGGCCCAGGGAGAAAAGCTCCAAGCATTAGCAGTGACAAAGATTACAATATACAGTAATAGTCAAAATAAATTACAGGACATTGTTACATTGAGGTTGAGATAATTTATACAGAGTCCTTAGTAGGTTAAAACTAAGATCAACTACAGAGAGCAATCACTTGAGAGAGAGCAATCAAAAAAGAAAAAAATATATTGAATTGTAAAAATTTATTTTTTTTTGTTTTGTTTTTTTTTTTATTTACAGGTATATGACATAGAACAGTGGAGTATGGAAGTGTAAGGAGAGAAAAAAGGGGAAAGAGATAACAGTCAGGGTATATCAGTCAGGGTTAGAGCAGGGACAAATCCATTGATTTTTAAGATATTCTTTAAGATGCTTTTTAAAGAGATGAGTGGAAGCAAGAGAGGAAAGTTCACTAGGAAGCTGGTTCCAGCTTTTTCCTACTGTGTTGGTGAAAAGTGAGTCCCTAGGTTTGTTGTTAGATTTAATAGTGGAGACTAGAAGCTTGTTAGCTGAGCATTGAGTTGCAAGATTTTTGTAGGGGGTAATCAGATTAGTAAGGATTGGGGTATTATTAGGGTGATAAAGGATCTTTTGGGTGATAACAGTTTGTTGACAAAGTAGTAGGTTCTGCAGTTCTAACCATCCCAGTTGTTTGAGGTTGTGACAGTGGTGAGTTCTGAAAGGTGTGCCAGTGGCAAATATGGCTATATTATTATAACTGGTAGAAAGGTTGGTGAGGTTGTTTCTAGATAGGTTGGTATATATCGCAGAAGCATAGAAGAGGGTAGAGATCAGGTGAGTCTGGGCAATAGTGATTCTTGCTGAAGGGGTAAGGAAGGGTTTGATTCTGTAAAGGGTGCCTAGTTTTTTGTTGACAGACTTTATTATTGAATTAATATGGTCATCATAGCTAAGGTTGTTATCAATTGTTACTCCCAGTAGATGGGTTGTAGTGTCAGGGGATATGTTAGTACCATTGTTAGAGGTTACTGTGAAGTGTAGATGAGGTGACTTATGAGTAGGAGCAAAGAGTAATAATTTTGTTTTTTTTGGGGTTTAAAAGAAGACAGCGTTTCATAAACCAATTTTCAACAATGTTAAATACTGTTTGAGAGAGGGATTGGAGAGAGGTTATGGATTTGGCTGAACAAATTAAAATTGAGTCATCTGCAGATTGTATGCAAGTGGCTTGAGGAATTTTGGTATGTAGATCATTAATAAACAATGAAAAGAGAAGGGGTCCTAATATAGAGCCTTGTGGTACTCCAATGTTTACAGGGAGGGAAGTAGAAAGATTATTATCCCAAAGTACTGCTTGCTGTCTGTTTTCAAGATAGGATTTAAACCAATGTAGTGCTTGTGTGTCGAGTGATTGGCCTTTTAGTATGTCAATAAGCATGTTATGGTTCACCATATCGAAGGCTTTTGAAAGGTCAATAAATAGTGCAGAGGAGAAAGTATTGTTACGATTTTTGTTTATGGAGTCAGAAAAGGATAGCAGGGCAGTTGTTGTGCTATGGAATGGCCTAAAACCATGCTGGCAGTCGGCAAGTAAATTGTTATGGAGAAGGTGGGCAAGTAGTTGTTTGTGTATACACTTTTCCATTATTTTAGCTATTGGAGAGAGTAAGGCGATAAGCCGAAAGTTGGAGAGCTTGGTAGATGATCCACCTTTGTGTAGAGGGATGATGTGAGATACTTTCCATATGGAAGGGATTTTGCTTTCTAAAATTGTTCTATTTATAAGGATGGAGATGGGATAGGCAATTTCTTTAGCTGCAATTTGCAGGAATTCTGCTGGAAGACAGTCAGCAGAAGGGGTGCATGGTTTAAGTTTTTGAAGGAGGTTGCAAATGAGGGATGTGGGTACAGGTTGTATATGAAAGGTTGGAGTTGGAGTGTTATTTGTATTTAATGGTGGAGTGGTGATGGGTGGTAAAGTATTAGCTAGGGTTAGAATGGCTTCTGTAAAATAGTTATTAAAGGCATCAGGTATCTGGTTAGAGTTATTATGGTTAAATCCTGAAGGGGCAGGAGATTTAGAGTGCCCTGGTTTGAGAAGTTTGTTAATGCCTGTCCAGAATTTTTGTGGTTTTTGTTGGTGGGTTTGTTGAAGGTGAAGGTAATAGTCTTTTTTGTCTCTGAGAATGTCTTTCTTGGTGGCATTTCTTAATTGTTTAAAGTAAAGGTGATCTGATGGACTTTTGGAGGCTCTCCATTTGGCCCAAATTTTATTTCTGAGGAGGATCTTTTGCCTAGTATGTTTTGTAAGCCAGGGGGCAATTTTGGTTCTTATTCGGGAAGAGTGAATGGGGGCGTGGTAATCTAGGATTTGAAGGAATCTAGTATTAAAGTAGGTCACTGCTTCATCAAGTTGAAGATGAGACATAGGTGACCAGTCACATGCTTTCAATTCCTTTTGGAAGCTGTCTGGATTAAAGAATTTTTTGGAACAGGAGGATTTAAAATTATTAGTATTAGGGCTGTGAATTTTTTGTTTAATGATGTAGGTTAGCATATGGTCACTGATATCATCGGGAAGGGTTCCTGGTTTATAAGTATCAAGATGGCTGTTGAGAAGGATCCAGTCTAGGGTGGTTTCCTTGTTGTCTGGCGTATGGATTCTAGTAGGGGTGGTTATTATCTGTGAGAAACTGTGAAGATTTATGTGATTGGTAGGATTAGGGGAACTACAGGTTGCCCAGTCTACATTAAAGTCTCCTAATACAATGGTTCCCTGAGGTAGGTGGGTAGATAGGTAACTAAGTACGTTTTCAAGTGTATTAATATTATTTCCAGGAGGGAGATATGTGCAAATTAGATAGATAAATGTGGAGTTATTGATTTGTAGCTTGGCAGTAAGGGTTTCTGCATTGGTATCTGAGGGTAGCGGCACATTGAAGGGTGACACTTGGAGTTCAGATTTATACAAAATGGCTACTCCTCCACCTTTTTTAATTTTGCGGTCATATCTTAGGATATTATATCCAGGAGGGGTAATCTCCTGCTCCAGAGTAGAGGGTTTTAGCCATGTTTCTGTAATACAGAGAATGTCAAATGAGTGCACCGCTAATAGTGCATGTAGGTGGGCAATTTTATTGTTAATGCGGATGTTAAGGTGAGCTATCAGGAGGGAGTCAGATGGTCTATTAGGGGTAGTAATAGTAGGAAATGTTAGATTGTGTGGGTAATTGGGAATATTAGTATTGGGGCCAGGGTTTGGATGAATATCACCATCTAATAGGGGGTGTTGTAGAGGATATTGTACAAACTTAAGGATTTGGTAGTAACTGATTGGAGTTTTTTTGACAGGGAAGTAAGTAACATGGTTAGATCTATGGTACTTTGGAAGTATATAGATAGAGGTGGCGGTTATGTTACTATGTTTGAGGGAGTTTATGTGAGAAAGAGGTAGAGTTTGTTGGTAGGGGTGGTGTTGCTCAGGAAGAGAAGAATGTTCAAAGAAGGTTAGTGTGTATGGAATTGTAAGAGAAGCGAGAGTTGTAGTTAAGAATAGTAGGTTTGTGAATAAAAATTTGCATGTTGGGTCCATTAGCATGTGTGGAAGAGGAGTGAGAATATGTTGGGGGAGGGATAGAGGTGGGTAGGAATAAAGGTGGGAGAAGGAGAAAGTGTTATATGAGATGAGGTAGCTTGAGGGAAGAAGTGAACAATAAACTGAATAAAAGGTGGTTATAAGAGTGAAGCTGCAAACTATAGCAATACAGGGTAAGGTGTGGGAAGGTTAGGGAGTGGACCTAAAAGGCCAAAGAAACAAGTCATATCCCTGAAATGACCAAACCCACCATTCAAATTATCCCATATCAGTGAAGTTTATTTTGCTGAAAAAAAAATATTCAGCCCCCATGAAAAGAAATCTTCAATAAATACTCGACTCACAACGCAAATGACTAAGCAACTACTACTTCACATAAACCCCATATACCAAGCAGAAATGGCAGGCCAATGATTTACAGCAACTATATGTAATTTACTGCCACAATATTCTACATAACGTAAACTGTCACACACATACTACAAATCTGGAAGGCCACTTAATAAATACACCTAAACCATAAAATGACTTTAGTTGGTTGGGCCATTCAGGTATTTTGGTATGACGTATTCCTATCTTCCTAAATAATAAAATTTAAAAAAGGTAATTTACAATTTATTTTTATTGTTGAGGTGCTGTTGATGGTGCAATGCAATTTCAGCATAAAAAAGCAGAGCCAGGGTCAAAAATATCCTCCAAGCATCCAAATGCACATGCACAAGCCAAGGCCAACTCTCCACAACAGCCTTCTCATCTAAATGAAGATGTTATCTTTTGCTCACAGTCACAGAAGTTGAAGTCACACTCGCAGTTGCTATGTCTCACATCAAAATGGTGGTACCAGAAATTGTAGGGGTTTTATTTATATTCCCTTCTCACACATGGATTCAGTCTCACTTTCTTCAAACCTGATTGGTTGACTGCTTCCATCTGTCAAGTCCCTTTCAACCAATCACCTGGAAGTGAGGGCAGGAGCTATTCTAGCCTTGTGAATTCTAGATTTTTAATTGAGAAACTGGTCAACTGGACCAAACACTCAATTTCCAGATGATCTGAAAAAAAAAGACAGGTAGGATCCTTATTTAAAAGTAACATAGACTTTCAAAGTGATTTTTCAAGGCAAGGGAAACAAGAAGCAACCTTATTTCTTATATGTTCAATGGAAGTGTGTATATCTGTCTGTCTTCAGTTTCACTTTTCATCTTGGCTCATGAAGTCCGGTTAAGGTGGAAAGTAGTCATATTTTTATTTTGCCTATAATTTATTTACTTGAGTCTCAGCTGTTCATGGACCACAGTTTTGAAGTCATGTATTCATGTTCTTGGCACCTGTCATGAGTTGCTGCTCTAACATGTATTCAAGCAGTGTAAGGGAACAGCTGTGAGGAGGGAGTAGGAATGAGTAGGATTTTAGTGGTTAGATTTTGAAGAGTGATTGAATGATTTGGGGTTAATGAGTTGGGTTTTAGATTAGGATTAGAGAACAACTGGGAGTTTTATGGCTATAATTAGGATTTGGGATTAGGATTAGGGAGCACAATTTATGATTAGTGTCAAGGAGAAACTAGTAGTTGTAGGGTTAGAGTTAGGAATCAAAGTTTGGCATTAGGGCAAGGGAGCAGCTTTTAGGGTCAAAGCTAGGGTTCTGGTCAGGCATATGTATGCATGTATTAGAATCAACTTAGTGAGAGGATGAGCACACTTTCCATTTCGGTTAACTGGTAGTGAGTAGGTTAACAGCAATCTAATGGCACACACTTTTAGTAGATCATTTTATTTCTGGTATTTGGGAAGTACTGGGTGTTAATTGTGTGTCTGCTAGTTAAAGCTCTATAGGCTTGCGGAGGAATGTATTTAGAAGACCCACATTTTGAATATAGAATTATGGGTACTTTTTTATTTTTTTATTTTTGGGGCACTCAAATATTGCTAAAAGGTAGGCTGGATGATAATTGCTTATCTGCTGCATAAGTACTTGTTAACATGTCTGGTGTTTGCTAAAAGGTCAGAAAAACACTTAAGAGGGAAATGCCTAGCTGAATTCCTGATACATAATAAATATAGGAAGGAAAGGATCCTAAAAAGAGGTAGAATGAAAGTAGAAATGTGGGTTTGGAGGGAAAGGAGTGCAGAGGTGAAAGAGATGTTAAAGCTGTAGGGAAGAAGTTTAGCTCAAGTAACTTTTGGGATGGTGGAGGAAATGAGAAGTACAGGAGAATGAGGGAACTTCAGGGGGGAGCATGAATGCTATGATGTCTAGTCAGGTAAGAAAGGGTAGTATGACACCAGAGAGGAGGCAGATGAGAGAATATTTTACATATGTAGTTATTAATCTGATAACCACGAAGGTGGCCTGACCCTATATGCTTTTTCAGATTCAAACTGCTCACAATGGCAGTGAAGTACAAAACCAATAACAATAACAATGGCATACTATGATAGTAAATGATATAGTCAAGTATGAATACAGTTTCAGTTATGAACAGTTGCTATAAAAGAATCAACTTGACAGTAGCCATCTGGAGAAAGACAGGATGGAAGAAGGTAGAATGGAGAGAGGCAAAGAATCGGGCAGTATGGGGCAAAGGTGTCAGCAGAATATAGGCAAGTGAGATAGGAAGCTTGAATGTGATGTGAAAGTTTGGGAGACACAAGTAGGAAAGAGCTTATAAGTAAAATGAAGCCATTGTGCAGAGACAGGCAAATGGTAGTAACTAGTGATGAAAAAGAGATGAAAAAGATGTGGTGGTTGATGCTGCCATGCAGGAAGTTATACCAATGGGCGAGCAGGAGGGAAGTGAGCAGGGATGGTCAGTCAACCAGTGGAAGGGCTAGAGGGAGGAGGGATCAGGAGAGTGGTACCTACTAAGGGAACAGAGTAGAAGAATGGTCACTATTATGAGATGATGAAGAAATGCAGGAGGAAAGAGCATGAATAGGAGAGTGGTACCTACTATGGGAACACAGTAGAAGAATGGTCACTATTATGAGATGATGAAATGCAGGAGGAAAGAGCATGACTAGGAGAGTGGTACCTACTATGGGAACACAGTAGAAGAATGGTCACTATTATGAGATGATGAAGAAATGCAGGAGGAAAGACCATGAATAGGAGAGTGGTACCTACTATGGGAACAGAGTAGAAGAATGGTCACTATTATGAGATGATGAAGAAATGCAGGAGGAAAGAGCATGAATAGGAGAGTGGTACCTACTATGGGAACAGAGTAGAAGAATGGTCACTATTATGAGATGATGAAGAAATGCAAGAGGAAAGAGCACGAATAGGAGACTGGTACCTACTATGGGAACAGAGTAGAAGAATGGTCACTATTATGAGATGATGAAGAAATGCAGGAGGAAAGAGCACGAATAGGAGGAGAAAACTGGGGGGATAAGAGGAGAGGGGGACAGGAGTGGATAGCAGTGGGTAGAGCTTGCAGAGATAGTGTAGAAGTGACAGATAAATGAGTAAGAGCAGCAAAGAGAAGGAGGCAATTAGAAAGGGCAATGGAGTGGACGTGAGGGGTTAACACAACCAGAAAGGGGACGTTGTAGACAGGAGCAGGAATGACATAGCTCAGGAAACAGAGGAGGATGGAGCCAGTATAGGACCAGGAGTTACTAGTTTAGTTAAAGACTGTCATTTCAAGTGGATTAAGAGTATTGGCAAGGGCACCAGTTGACACCTGGTGACAATATGACTGGTGTCTGTGCTTAGACTTAGGAAGATATGGGAGGAAGTGATCAAGGTGGTCAGCCAAGGGGAGAGAAGGATTAATTTTGTGGTGCAGTGATGGCCCATGAGAGGAAACAGCTGATGTAGAAAGTAAGGCCAGACAGGTGGTAGTATAAGGAATAGGAGGTAGTATTATTAGATGTCTTACCTGGGTCAGCAGACACAAATGGAGGAAGAAGAGGATTAATGAGTATGATGACTGCCTGTAATAATGAACGAAGTACCTGGGAGTGGTATAAAACTAGGTGGAGGTCTGGCAGAGAGACCAGTTCTTTCAGGAACAGGCTCGCCTTAAGTGAAACGTGACAGTGGTACTCAAAGCTGCATTTAAAAAGTATGTCTCCATGATCGTGCTTTCAAATAAAAATAGGAGAGCGTATTACAGAAGCAAGAAGAGAAGGTGAAGTATAAGTAATAGACAGAAGGAGAAAAAAGGACAGAGGACACAGAAGAGGAGCAGGTGAGTTTAAGCATAACTGGGCACAATTAATATGCAATAATTAGGACATTGGGGGTAAGATGGGGAACAGCAAGATGTGATGCAGGTGAGGTGGGACACTACTCAGAGCACAGAAGCACAGACTAGTGACATGGTGGAGTTGGGGGTGCATGGCATTTGCTGATGGTGTAGCCTGTAAAGGATTGATGGAGAAGAGATGGGGACTAGTAATCTTTTATAAGGTAGGGCAGCAAACTTGGGATCAGAAAGGAGAACGAACACTGGCAGACAGAGTGGGAAAGGGAGCAGACAAGGTCAGAACTCAGGGTAAGTATCCTGACAATTACAGTAGAACGGGATGCAGGGAGATTGCTACAGTGCATGTCCTCCAAATGTCAAAGGAGGTAGATAAAAGGATAATGGAGTGAAGCATGAAAAAAAGTGTTATATTCATGGGGATTGGAACCTGCCAGGAACTGATAGCTGGAATTTGATACAGGTCTTGAACCATGAGAGGTGTACTGCCGGCTGTGATTATAAAACTGTGTAATTTACAGTGGGTGTAGGGTAAGAATCCAAAGAGAATCGTAATGGTCTGTAACTTTAAGGGAGTGCATTATTCTGAGATGGGAGAGAAAATTAATGATGAGTGAGGGACTGGAGGCAAAATGAAGAGGTAACTAGCTATGTAAATAGGTCAGAGAAAGAGACCTCAGAGTTAGACAGACAATGGTAAAATGGAAGAAAAAAGAGGACATTATGGCTGTTTAGGAAGAAAAGGCTAGCGACTCAGTGAAATGACAGGGGGTATAGGAAGTGAAAGAGGCATAGTGCAAGTTAGCAAAAACAAGAGTATTAAAGGAAGGAAAGGCAGCAAATGTGCAAACCAGAATGGATTGGCCAGAAGGGGTCATGAAGAGGAACAATAGCTTTTTAAGCAAGTAGCAGAAAGGAGCAGAGAAGAGACAGACTTTGTGCGACTGACTAATAATGGGACATTATGGAAGACAAAGAAAGGTAAAGGTAATGCATGATAACTTCACCTTGATCTTCATCAGTAAAATGGAGGGAGATGCCATGCTGGGATGGAAGTAGAGCCGTGGGTAGATAACAGGATAGAGTGGGAAGACGTGGGCAGGGAGATGGCTGTACTAAGGAGAACAGTACACAAGGACCTAATGGGATGTCAACACCTATGTTGTGAAACATCAGCTGGGGAGTAGAACTACAAGAAGAAGGATCACTGCTTATATCACTGAGGTTGTGCCACCAAAAGCAGAATGTGGTTTTTTTTTTTTTTTTTTTTTGTTTTGTTTTTTTTGCAGTACTGAGCATGATGTTGTAGATTATCCTTAGAAGGATAGAAACCAAAAGTGAAGAACTTTGATGCCATGCAGAAGCCCAAGGCCAGATTTAAATACCAAGGAATTTCACCTTTCCCCATGGCCCAGCAGATGCCATCCCATCTGATGTCAGGATGTCAGTGCTGTAAGAAGTCATCAACCGGCACCATCTTCAAGTCTTTCTTTCTGTCAGAGTTGGATGCAATGTCCGATAAAATTTGAGTGAAAAAGCTGGCTCTGAAGGTAGGAGAATTTTCACAGATAAGTACTCCACTGTGGATAATTTTCCTTTATTATAGTACTGTGATTTGTAGATGTTAGTAAAAAACTCTGAATAACTGCCTAGAGTGTGAAAAACACATTTCCACTAGGATTTCCTTGCTCTCGGTTTGTTTCACCTAGGTCCACAGCACAACATGTCAGATTGCCCCCAGTGTCTATTCTTTAGTTCTACTCACAATGAGGCATAGAGCTGAATCATTGCAAAAATATTAAGATTGTGCCCATGGTGTAGGTTTATTATGGCATCCACCTGTCCCACAGAAGACCATCCATTCCAAGGGAATTGAAAGCATCCAAAAGAAGTGAAGATGTAATGTTCCTGTTCTTCTAGACCCTGCTAAGGTAACACCTTGACTACTCTATGCAGTTCTGGAAGCCATACATGAAGGGAACAACATAATGCTGGAATAATGGTGAATGTAGGAAGGACATCAGGTTAAAGCCATCAGAAGTGCATGCAGGATGGAGAGGGGAAGGACCAAGCCAGAAAACATTGGGGCTAGAGCTTTTACTGAAGACCAGAAGAGATAGAGGATGTGATGGAGGTGCACAAAGTTGTCATGGAGGTGTGAAGGGTTCAGCCTAAGCAGAACAGATGGATGGAAGAAGAGGATGCAGGTAGCAGTCAGCCAATCAGCTGTTCACTGGATCTATGAAAGTACTTCTTCACATGCAGAGGTGTATATCCATGCACTGCACTTCCAGAAAATTGTATCAGAATAACAATTTTCAAAAAGACATCTTTTAATAAAATTCTCAAATTGAAATACTAGTTTTGATCAAATGCATTTGAACCTTCTTAGTCAGACATCAGTTCCGCCTACTGTTTGCAACATATCAGCCGGTTCAGTCTGTAGATTTCTTGCTCATTTTGTTTTTAGATTTATTTATTTATTTAATAAATATTTGTATTTGTTTACTGTGAAGTCTGACCTGATTGGAAACCCCTTTTCAGTGGATTTCCATGGGTAAAACCTCTGAAAAAGTAATCGCCGGTATACACAATACACCTGAACATATAAACATGTAAAATACAAATACAGTGTAGAGATGACGAAATATGAATATATAACATATGAACATAACAGAATATGGTGCAATGCTTGTTAGAAACATTAATAGTTTATTGCAATAGGTAAGGAACATAATATACTATTCCTTAACAGGTGATATTATAGCATTTAAGGAAGCTGTATCAGCATGTAATGTCATGGGTTCCAGTGGTTTGGTCGACATCTGTTTAATCGACCACATTTGGTCAACTGTACAGATAGTCAATAAGTGTGTGAGATAGACTATCCATGGGTAGGGGAATATACCCTTTCCTCGGGGACTGTGCGATCTTGGAGTTAGTATATGTAATTAGCGGGGGACACAGCCCCCCACATGGGGTACTGCAGTGGGGGCTTGCCTCCTACAAAAAACAGTTTTTTAAAGTTGCATGCACCAAGGTTCTGCCTCAGCGCATGAGTACCAGGAAGTTAACATTTCCATTTTTGACTTAGAGTTGTTTGCCTTCAAAATGTCAACATTTACATCATCTCCTCCTTCCACATAACACATACTTTAAGACGCAAAAGTCTGTCCAACACTATTTAACAATAATATTATTCTACACACTCCTAACTCCCACCTATCAACAACTATCAATAAGAAAGCAGTATATATATCCCTCTCAAACCTAACCTATGCTATCAAACACATTTTTAATCTCTAGACCAACTCAAAAAGGTTAAAACACAAATAAATTATTTTTCAGGAGTGCCAGACACCTTGTAGCAAGCAGTAAATCCAGTTAAACATAAATAGTAGATAAAAACCTTTTAATGTGAGCGCTTTCATTCACATATATTAAATGAACTTCATCAGATGAAGTTCATTTAATGTATGTGAATGAACGCGTTCACATTAAAAGGTTTTTATCTACTATTAACATTTTTTATCTCAGCAAAATACTCCTTATCGCTGGTGACATACACCCAAACCCAGGGCCCTCCTTCACTGACCTCCCCAATAGAGCTCAATCTAATTTACTAATCATTAATTTCAACACTAGAAGTATTTCCAACAAACTCCAGGAACTACATGCTTTTATTACCCACTACTCTCCTGGCATTCTAACTATTACCGAGTCCTGGCTAAAACCACATATCCCTAGTAATGACATTCTACCACCAGGTTACAACATCTTAAGGCTAGATAGAACAAGTAGGAAAGGTGGTGGAGTAGCAATTTTATTCAAAAATGAAATAAACCGCCAGCCATTTCATACCCCTTTGCCAACATTTCAAACGCTGAAACCATAGGCTCTATCCTACCAATAAACAATGAACATCCTTTGCTGCTACGTTCCTTCTGGAAATAACTCTCCAGTCATAGAAGAAATCCTTCAATGGCTTAATCATAATTCCCCTCAAGAAAAAATTTATTAGGCGACCTCAATACTGGCTGGCAAGCTTGCAACTCCAGCAAACCCACTAACCAAATGAACCTCTATGGATTCACCCAACTAATTCAAGAGCTCACCAGAATTGACAAAAAAAACCCCCAAAACAAACCATTATTGATTGGACACTAGTGAATAGCCCTAAACATCACTAGCAGACTGGATGCTTACCTGATGTACTCAGTGACCATCTCCCCATTTTCCTCCTAAGGAAACAAACCAATAGTCCAAAACCCATAACCTACAGACAAATCAGGGATGATTGTAACTTAACCCCAGACAACCTAAACAACATTCTAAAGCAATGCAACTAGGAGCCTCTAAGAACCTTACACCTAGGTCAGGCAGTAGACTATTTTAATAACATGTTTATCTCAGTTCTAAATTTCATTGCACCAGTAAGAAAGATAAAAGCCAAAGCAAACTATGCTCCATGGTTAAGTAGAGACACAAGAGCCCTACTAAAAACCAGAGACAAGGCCTGTAAGCAATGGAAACAAGACAACTCCGATCATACCAAACAAAATTATAAACAACTTAGGAATCTAGTCAAAAACAAACTAAACTAGACAAACAAAAATACTTCCTAGGTCTCCAAAACAAACACTCAAGAAATCCCCAAAAATGTTGGCATAGTATCAACTCCTTACTAAAACCTGCCACAATTGCTAGCCCCACCCCTACCTCCCCCAATACTAACAGCAAAGATATAGCTTCCCAGCTTAATTGTTATTTCATAAACTCAATTTAAACTCTGTCCAACCAACTATCTAACACTAATAACTCACCAGCCATAACTGTAGAGAGCCCTCCTAGCAGCTCTACCAACCAACCATCCTTCTCTCTCTCACCTGTCCCTACATCTAAAATTAAAAAACTCCTCCTCGCCCTAAAACCTACCATGCTTGCAGCAGACAGTATACCTGCAAACTTCTTAAAAATAGCAGTTGACTCCCTATCATATCCAGTCTCAATCCTAATAAACAGGTCCATTCAGAAAGCTTATGTACCACAACTATGGAAAATATCTTACATTATACCACTCCACAAAGGTGGTAAATCTTACGACTTTTCCAACTATCGGCCTATAGCTATTCTTTCCCCCTTATCTAAGCTCCTAGAGAAATGCATACACTTGCAAGTCATGCAATTCTTGAATACAATCTTCTCTCCTCCACCCAACATGGATTCCGCCCTCACCATAGTACAACTACTGCCCTTCTGTCCTTCACCAGTCAGGTTAATCATTATAGAAACAACAACTATGTGTCTGCCATCTTTTTAGACCTCTCTAAAGCATTTGACATGGTCTCACACCCTGAACTATTGGATGAGCTTCACTCTCTATCCTTTACTTCTCCTACTATCTCCTGTTTTAAAAGCTACTTATCAGACAGACAACAATCTGTTCAATGGCTAAATGAACTATCCCCTCCTCTCCCTACCTCCATAGGAGTACCGCAAGGTTCAATATTAGGCCCACTACTCCTCTATTTTTACAAACAGTCTATACACCTCCTCCAAACAAGTCTCACTAATTCAGTATGCAGATAACTCTACACTCATCTGAGCAGCCCCATCTGACAAACCCCTACAAGAACTAGCACAGTAATCATTCTCTGCTATTGAAACTTGAATCACTGACATCCAACTCATTCTCAACCCCAATAAAACCAAATTACTCTTGTTCACCCCTAATAAAAAAAAAAATCTACCCTTCAGCTTTCTCTGTCTCATGTAGAAATGACACAATCATGTCTCCATCCACCCACACAAAACTCCTAGGAGTTGAAATAGACAGTAACCTATCTTTCAATCTACACATAGCACAAACCATCCAGAACGTTCATAAAAAAATGGAAACCCTTTACAGACACAAAAACTTTCTCAAAGATAAAGCAAGAATCACCCTAGCTCAAACTCTCCTCTTATCAACACTTACTTATGCAGCACCAATCCTGACAAATACTGGATCTGGACAAGTTAGAGTCATGCTATAACAAAATTGCCAAATTTGCCAGCAAGTCTCCCTTTAGAACCCATCACTGCCAAGTACTAAAATAAATTCAGTGGCTTGAATTTCCTCACTTACTCACGTACCAACAACTCACTTGTGCCTTTAACATCATAAACTACCCAGAGAAAACTCCAGCCCTAAAGCAGCTACTAACCTCCTACTCTTCCAGTCGCCCCCTGCGCTCATCCAATAAACCTCTCCTC